>NW_025230163.1:10867-11098 GCF_018294505.1 Triticum aestivum | reverse complement strand
GTTACACGGGCACTTCAATGTTTTTTAAACTTATTTGAACTCCAGCCTATTTTTGCGTTCAGTATGCAACATTCAAAGCGACGTCATCAATTTCCAACACGTTCTGACATCATTTGCTGTTTTTCAGTCATTTACCGATTTGTTTAGAGAGCTAAATGACGGTGAAATTGAAAATCACTACAAAATGAACTCTGAAAATGTTGGAACTTGGCATGGTATCATCATTTCGCC
>NW_025230163.1:10222-10842 GCF_018294505.1 Triticum aestivum | reverse complement strand
ATCATTTCGCCCGCATAGCATGTGCAAAAGAGTAGAGAGGGTCACGGCGAAAACTGGACGCACCTCGTGTACAAACTGGACAATCTCTTTCGGAGTATCAGGGTTTCGGACGAGAACTCATCTGTTACACGGGCACTTCAATGTTTTTTAAACTTATTTGAACTCCAGCCTATTTTTGTGTTCAGTATGCAACATTCAAAGCGACGTCATCAATTTCCAACACGTTCTGACATCATTTGCTGTTTTTCAGTCATTTACCGATTTGTTTAGAGAGCTAAATGATGGTGAAATTGAAAATCACTACAAAATGAACTCTGAAAATGTTGGAACTTGGCATGGTATCATCATTTCGCCCGCATAGCATGTGCAAAAGAGTAGAGAGGGTCACGGCGAAAACTGGACGCACCTCGTGTACAAACTGGACAACTGGGAGTATCAGGGTTTCGGACGAGAACTCATCTGTTACACGGGCACTTCAATGTTTTTTAAACTTATTTGAACTCCAGCCTATTTTTGCGTTCAGTATGCATCATTCAAAGCGACGTCATCAATTTCCAACAGGTTCTGACATCATTTGCTGTTTTTCAGTCATTTACCGATTTGTTTAGAGAGCTAAATGA
>NW_025230163.1:0-3399 GCF_018294505.1 Triticum aestivum | reverse complement strand
AACTCCAGCCTAGTTTTGCGTTCAGTATGCATCATTCAAAGCGACGTCATCAATTTCCAACACGTTCTAACATCATTTGCTGTTTTTCAGTCATTTACCGATTTGTTTAGAGAGCTAAATGACGGTGAAATTGAAAATCACTACAAAATGAACTCTAAAAATGTTGGAACTTGGCATGGTATCATCATTTCGCCCGCATAGCATGTGCAAAAGAGTAGAGAGGGTCACGGCGAAAACTGGACGCACCTCGTGTACAAACTGGACAACTGGGAGTATCAGGGTTTCGGACGAGAACTCATCTGTTACACGGGCACTTCAATGGTTTTTAAACTTATTTGAACTCCAGCCTAGTTTTGCGTTCAGTATGCATCATTCAAAGCGACGTCATCAATTTCCAACACGTTCTGACATCATTTGCTGTTTTTCAGTCATTTACCGATTTGTTTAGAGAGCTAAATGACGGTGAAATTGAAAATCACTACAAAATGAACTCTGAAAATGTTGGAACTTGGCATGGTATCATCATTTCGCCCGCATAGCATGTGCAAAAGAGTAGAGAGGGTCACGGCGAAAACTGGACGCACCTCGTGTACAAACTGGACAATCTCTTTCGGAGTATCAGGGTTTCGGACGAGAACTCATCTGTTACACGGGCACTTCAATGTTTTTTAAACTTATTTGAACTCCAGCCTAGTTTTGCGTTCAGTATGCATCATTCAAAGCGACGTCATCAATTTCCAACACGTTCTGACATCATTTGCTGTTTTTCAGTCATTTACCGATTTGTTTAGAGAGCTAAATGACGGTGAAATTGAAAATCACTACAAAATGAACTCTGAAAATGTTGGAACTTGGCATGGTATCATCATTTCGCCCGCATAGCATTTGCAAAAGAGTAGAGAGGGTCACGGCGAAAACTGGACGCACCTCGTGTACAAACTGGACAATCTCTTTCGGAGTATCAGGGTTTCGGACGAGAACTCATCTGTTACACGGGCACTTCAATGTTTTTTAAACTTATTTGAACTCCAGCCTATTTTTGCGTTCAGTATGCATCATTCAAAGCGACGTCATCAATTTCCAACATGTTCTGACATTATTTTCTGTTTTTCAGTCATTTACCGATTTGTTTAGAGAGTTAAATGACGGTGAAATTGAAAATCACTACAAAATGAACTCTGAAAATGTTGGAACTTGGCATGGTATCATCATTTCGCCCGCATAGCATGTGCAAAAGAGTAGAGAGGGTCACGGCGAAAACTGGACGCACCTCGTGTACAAACTGGACAATCTCTTTCGGAGTATCAGGGTTTCGGACGAGAACTCATCTGTTACACGGGCACTTCAATGTTTTTTAATCTTATTTGAACTCCAGCCTAGTTTTGCGTTCAGTATGCATCATTCAAAGCGACGTCATCAATTTCCAACACGTTCTAACATCATTTGCTGTTTTTCAGTCATTTACCGATTTGTTTAGAGAGCTAAATGACGGTGAAATTGAAAATCACTACAAAATGAACTCTAAAAATGTTGGAACTTGGCATGGTATCATCATTTCGCCCGCATAGCATGTGCAAAAGAGTAGAGAGGGTCACGGCGAAAACTGGACGCACCTCGTGTACAAACTGGACAACTGGGAGTATCAGGGTTTCGGACGAGAACTCATCTGTTACACGGGCACTTCAATGGTTTTTAAACTTATTTGAACTCCAGCCTAGTTTTGCGTTCAGTATGCATCATTCAAAGCGACGTCATCAATTTCCAACACGTTCTGACATCATTTGCTGTTTTTCAGTCATTTACCGATTTGTTTAGAGAGCTAAATGACGGTGAAATTGAAAATCACTACAAAATGAACTCTGAAAATGTTGGAACTTGGCATGGTATCATCATTTCGCCCGCATAGCATGTGCAAAAGAGTAGAGAGGGTCACGGCGAAAACTGGACGCACCTCGTGTACAAACTGGACAATCTCTTTCGGAGTATCAGGGTTTCGGACGAGAACTCATCTGTTACACGGGCACTTCAATGTTTTTTAAACTTATTTGAACTCCAGCCTAGTTTTGCGTTCAGTATGCATCATTCAAAGCGACGTCATCAATTTCCAACACGTTCTGACATCATTTGCTGTTTTTCAGTCATTTACCGATTTGTTTAGAGAGCTAAATGACGGTGAAATTGAAAATCACTACAAAATGAACTCTGAAAATGTTGGAACTTGGCATGGTATCATCATTTCGCCCGCATAGCATTTGCAAAAGAGTAGAGAGGGTCACGGCGAAAACTGGACGCACCTCGTGTACAAACTGGACAATCTCTTTCGGAGTATCAGGGTTTCGGACGAGAACTCATCTGTTACACGGGCACTTCAATGTTTTTTAAACTTATTTGAACTCCAGCCTATTTTTGCGTTCAGTATGCATCATTCAAAGCGACGTCATCAATTTCCAACATGTTCTGACATTATTTTCTGTTTTTCAGTCATTTACCGATTTGTTTAGAGAGTTAAATGACGGTGAAATTGAAAATCACTACAAAATGAACTCTGAAAATGTTGGAACTTGGCATGGTATCATCATTTCGCCCGCATAGCATGTGCAAAAGAGTAGAGAGGGTCACGGCGAAAACTGGACGCACCTCGTGTACAAACTGGACAATCTCTTTCGGAGTATCAGGGTTTCGGACGAGAACTCATCTGTTACACGGGCACTTCAATGTTTTTTAATCTTATTTGAACTCCAGCCTAGTTTTGCGTTCAGTATGCATCATTCAAAGCGACGTCATCAATTTCCAACACGTTCTAACATCATTTGCTGTTTTTCAGTCATTTACCGATTTGTTTAGAGAGCTAAATGACGGTGAAATTGAAAATCACTACAAAATGAACTCTAAAAATGTTGGAACTTGGCATGGTATCATCATTTCGCCCGCATAGCATGTGCAAAAGAGTAGAGAGGGTCACGGCGAAAACTGGACGCACCTCGTGTACAAACTGGACAACTGGGAGTATCAGGGTTTCGGACGAGAACTCATCTGTTACACGGGCACTTCAATGGTTTTTAAACTTATTTGAACTCCAGCCTAGTTTTGCGTTCAGTATGCATCATTCAAAGCGACGTCATCAATTTCCAACACGTTCTGACATCATTTGCTGTTTTTCAGTCATTTACCGATTTGTTTAGAGAGCTAAATGACGGTGAAATTGAAAATCACTACAAAATGAACTCTGAAAATGTTGGAACTTGGCATGGTATCATCATTTCGCCCGCATAGCATGTGCAAAAGAGTAGAGAGGGTCACGGCGAAAACTGGACGCACCTCGTGTACAAACTGGACAATCTCTTTCGGAGTATCAGGGTTTCGGACGAGAACTCATCTGTTACACGGGCACTTCAATGT
>NW_025230162.1:13246-16111 GCF_018294505.1 Triticum aestivum | reverse complement strand
TGAATGGTGCATTTTGAACACACAAAACGTTAGGAGTTCAAATAAATTTTAAAAATTGAAATCCCTTTGTAACAGACGAGTTTCCGTATGAAATCCTCATACTTTGAAAGACATTGTCCGTCTTGTACACGAAGTGGATCCAGTTTTTGTCGTAACCCTCTCAACTTTCTTGCACATGCTATGTGGATGAAATGATGATACCATGCCAACTTTCAACCTTTTCAGAGTTCATTTGAAATACTTTTGAATTTTAGGGTCTTATAGCTCAAAATAATTAGTAAATGCAAGAAAAATAACAAATGAAGTCAAAAAGGATTGAAAAATGATGATGTGGCTTTGAATGGTGCATTTTGAACACACAAAAAGTCAGGAGTTCAAATAAGTTTTAAAAAATGAAATCCCTTTGTAACAGATGAGTTTCCGTATGAAATCCTGATACTTTGAAAGACATTGTCCGTTTTGTACACGAAGTGCATCCAGTTTCTCCGTAACCCTCTCAACTTTCTTGCACATGCTATGTGGATGAAATGTTCATACCATGGCAACTTTCAACCTTTTCAGAGTTCATGTGAAATGCTTTTCAATTTTAGGGTCTTATAGCTCAAAATAATTAGTAAATGCATGAAAAATAACAAATGAAGTCATAAAGGATTGAAAAATGCTGATGTGGCTTTGAATGGTGCATTTTGAACACACAAAAAGTCAGGAGTTCAAACTAGTTTTCAAAAATGAAATCCCTTTGTAACAGACGAGTTTCCGTATGAAATCCTGATACTTTGAAAGACATTGTCCGTTTTGTACACGAAGTGCATCCAGATTTTGCCGTAACCCTCTCAACTTTTCTTGACATGCTATGTGGATGAAATGATGATACCATGCCAACTTTCAACCTTTCAGAGTTCATTTGAAATACTTTTGAATTTTAGGGTCTTATAGCTCAAAATAATTAGTAAATGCAAGAAAAATAACAAATGAAGTCAAAAAGGATTGAAAAATGATGATGTGGCTTTTAATGGTGCATTTTGAACACACAAAAAGTCAGGAGTTCAAATAAGTTTAAAAAAATGAAAACCCTTTGTAACAGATGAGTTTCCGTATGAAATCCTGATACTTTGAAAGACATTGTCCGTTTTGTACACGAAGTGCATCCAGTTTTTGCCGTTACCCTCTCAACTCTCTTGCACATGCTATGTGGATGAAATGTTCATCCCATGCCAACTTTCAACCTTTTCAGAGTTCATCTGTAATGCTTTTCAATTTAAGGGTCTTATAGCTCAAAATAATTAGTAAATGCATGAAAAATAACAAATGAAGTCAGAAAGGATTGAAAAATGATGATGTGGCTTTGAATGGTGCATTTTGAACACACAAATAGTCAGGAGTTCAAATAAGTTTCAAAAAAAGAAATCCCTTTGTAACAGACGAGTTTCCGTATGAAATCCTGATACTTTGAAAGACATTGTCCGTTTTGTACACGAAGTGCATCCAAATTTTTCGTAACCCTCTCAACTTTCTTGCACATGCTATGTGGATGAAATGATAATACCATGCCAACTTTCAACCTTTTCAGAGTTCATTTGAAATGCTTTTCAATTTTAGGGTCTTATCGCTCAAAATAATTAGTAAATGCATGAAAAATAACAAATAAGTCAAAAAGGATTGAAAAATGATGATGTGGCTTTGAATGGTTCATTTTGAACACACAAAAAGTCGGGAGTTCAAATAAGTTTAAAAAAATGAAATCCCTTTGTAACAGACGAGTTTCCGTATGAAATCCTGATACTCTGAAAGACATTGTCCGTTTTGTACACGAAGTGCATCCAGTTTTTGTCGTAACCCTCTCAACATGCTTGCAAATGCTATGTGGATGAAATGATGATACCATGCCAACTTTCAACCTTTTCAGAGTTCATTTGAAATGCTTTTCAATTTTAGGGTCTTATAGCTCAAAATAATTAGTGAATGCATGAAAAATAACAAATGAAGTCAGAAAGGATTGAAAAATGATGATGTGGCTTTGAATGGTGCATCTTGAACACACAAAAAGTCAGGAGTTCAAATAAGTTTTAAAAAATGAAATCCCTTTGTAACGGACGAGTTTCCGTATGAAATCCTGATACTTTCAAAGAAATTGTCTGTTTTGTACACGAAGTGCATCCAGTTTTTGCCGTAACCCTCTCAACTTTCTTGCACATGCTATGTGGATGAAATGATGATACCATGCCAACTTTCAACCTTTTCAGAGTTTGTTTGAAATGCTTTTCAATTTTAGGGTCTTATAGCTCAAAATAATTAGTAAATGCATGAAAAATAACAAATGAAGTCAGAAAGGATTGAAAAATGATGATGTGTCTTTGAATGGTGCATCTTGAACACACCAAAAGTCAGGAGTTCAAATAAGTTTAAAAAATGAAATCCCTTTGTAACGGACGAGTTTCCGTATGAAATCCTGATACTTTCAAAGAAATTGTCTGTTTTGTACACGAAGTGCATCCAGTTTTTGCCGTAACCCTCTCAACTTTCTTGCACATGCTATGTGGATGAAATGATGATACCATGCCAACTTTCAACCTTTTCAGAGTTCATTTGAAATGCTTTTCAATTTTAGGGTCTTATAGCTCAAAATAATTAGTAAATGCATGAAAAATAAAAAATGAAGTCAGAACGGATTGAAAAATGATGATGTGGCTTCGAATGGTGCATTTTGAACACACAAAAAGTCAGGAGTTCAAATAAGTTTAAAAAAAAGAAATCCATTTGTAACAGACGAGTTTCCGTATGAAATCCTCATACTTTGAAAGACATTGTCCGTTTTGTACACGAAGTGCATCCAGTTTTTGCCGTAACCCTCTCAACTTTCTTGCA
>NW_025230162.1:12098-13236 GCF_018294505.1 Triticum aestivum | reverse complement strand
TCAGAGTTTGTTTGAAATGCTTTTCAATTTTAGGGTCTTATAGCTCAAAATAATTAGTAAATGCATGAAAAATAACAAATGAAGTCAGAAAGGATTGAAAAATGATGATGTGCCTTTGAATGGTGCATCTTGAACACACCAAAAGTCAGGAGTTCAAATAAGTTTAAAAAATGAAATCCCTTTGTAACGGACGAGTTTCCGTATGAAATCCTGATACTTTCAAAGAAATTGTCTGTTTTGTACACGAAGTGCATCCAGTTTTTGCCGTAACGCTCTCAACTTTCTTGCACATGCTATGTGGATGAAATGATGATACCATGCCAACTTTCAACCTTTTCAGAGTTCATTTGAAATGCTTTTCAATTTTAGGGTCTTATAGCTCAAAATAATTAGTAAATGCATGAAAAATAAAAAATGAAGTCAGAACGGATTGAAAAATGATGATGTGGCTTCGAATGGTGCATTTTGAACACACAAAAAGTCAGGAGTTCAAATAAGTTTAAAAAAAAGAAATCCATTTGTAACAGACGAGTTTCCGTATGAAATCCTCATACTTTGAAAGACATTGTCCGTTTTGTACACGAAGTGCATCCAGTTTTTGCCGTAACCCTCTCAACTTTCTTGCACATGCTATGTGGATCAAATGATGATACCATGCCAACTTTCAACCTTTTCAGAGTTCATTTGAAATGCTTTTCAATTTTAGGATCTTATAGCTCAAAATAATTAGTAAATGCATGAAAAATAACAAATGAAGTCAGAAAGGATTGAAAAATGATGATGTGGCTTTGAATGGTGCATTTTGAACACACAAAAAGTCAGGAGTTCTAATAAGTTTAAAAAAATGAAATCCCTTTGTAACAGACGAGTTTCTGTATGAAATCCTGATACTTTGAAAGACATTGTCCGTTTTGTACACGAAGCGCATCCAGTTTTTGCCGTAACCCTCTCAACTTTATTGCACATGCTATGTGGATGAAATGATGATACCATGCCAACTTTCAACCTTTTCAGAGTTCATTTGAAATGCTTTTCAATTTTAGGGTCTTATAGCTCAAAATAATTAGTAAATGCATCAAAAATAACAAATGAAGTCAGAAAGGATTGAAAAATGATGATGTGGCTGTGAATGGTGCAT
>NW_025230162.1:7711-8712 GCF_018294505.1 Triticum aestivum | reverse complement strand
TATGAAATCCCGATACTTTGAAAGAGAGTTTCCGTTTTGTACACGAAGTGCATCCAGTTTTTGCCGTAACCCTCTCAACTTTCTTGCACATGCTATGTGGATGAAATGATGATACCATGCCAACTTTCAACCTTTTCAGAGTTCATTTGAAATGCTTTTCAATTTTAGGGTCTTATAGCTCAAAATAATTAGTAAATGCATGAAAAATAACAAATGAAGTCAGAAAGGATTGAAAAATGATGAGGTGGCTTTGAATGGTGCATTTTGAACACACAAAAAGTCAGGAGTTCAAATAAGTTTTAGAAATTGAAATGCCTTTGTAACAGACGAGTTTCCGTATGAAATCCTGATACTTTGAAAGAGATTGTCCGTTTTGTACACGAAGTGCATCCAGTTTTTGCCATAACCCTCTCAACTTTCTTGCACATGCTATGTGGATGAAATTTTCTTACCATGCCAACTTTCAACCTTTTCAGAGTTCATTTGAAATGCTTTTCAATTTTAGGGTCTTATAGCTCAAAATAATTAGTAAATGCATGAAAAATAACAAATGAAGTCAGAAAGGATTGAAAAATGATGACATGGCTTTGAATGGTGCATTTTGAACACACAAAAAGTCAGGAGTTCAAATAAGTTTAAAAAAATGAAATCCCTTTGTAACAGACGAGTTTCCGTATGAAATCCTGATACTTTGAAAGACATTGTCCATTTTGTACACGAAGTGCATCCAGTTTTTGCCGTAACCCTCTCAACTTTCTTGCACATGCTATGTGGATGAAATGATCATACCAAGCTAACTTTCAACCTTTTCAGAGTTCATTTGAAATGCTTTTCAATTTTAGGGTCTTATAGCTCAAAATAATTAGTAAATGCATGAAAAATAACAAATGAAGTCAGAAAGGATTGAAAAATGATGATGTGACTTTGAATGGTGCATTTTGAACACACAAAAAGTCAGGAGTTCAAATAAGTTTTAAAAAATGAAATCCCTTTGTAACAGA
>NW_025230162.1:7125-7701 GCF_018294505.1 Triticum aestivum | reverse complement strand
TGATACTTTGAAAGACATTGTCCATTTTGTACACGAAGTGCATCCAGTTTTTGCCGTAACCCTCTCAACTTTCTTGCACATGCTATGTGGATGAAATGATCATACCAAGCTAACTTTCAACCTTTTCAGAGTTCATTTGAAATGCTTTTCAATTTTAGGGTCTTATAGCTCAAAATAATTAGTAAATGCATAAAAATAACAAATGAAGTCAGAAAGGATTGAAAAATGATGATGTGACTTTGAATGGTGCATTTTGAACACACAAAAAGTCAGGAGTTCAAATAAGTTTTAAAAAATGAAATCCCTTTGTAACAGACGAGTTTCCGTATGAAATCCTGATACTTTGAAAGACATTGTTCGTTTTGTACACGAAGTGCATCCAGTTTTTGTCGTAACCCTCTCAACTTTCTTGCACATGCTATGTGGATGAAATGATGATACCATGCCAACTTTCAACCTTTTCAGAGTTCATTTGAAATGCTTTTCAATTTTAGGGTCTTATAGCTCAAAATAATTAGTAAATGCATGAAAAATAACAAATGAAGTCAGAAAGGATTGAAAAATGATGATGTGGCT
>NW_025230162.1:6606-7115 GCF_018294505.1 Triticum aestivum | reverse complement strand
AATGGTGCATTTTGAACACACAAAAAGTCAGGAGTTCAAATAAGTTTTAAAAAATGAAATCCCTTTGTAACAGATGAGTTTCCGTATGAAATCCTGATACTTTGAAAGACATTGTTCGTTTTGTACACGAAGTGCATCCAGTTTTTATCGTAACCCTCTCAACTTTCTTGCACATGCTATGTGGATGAAATGATGATACCATGCCAACTTTCAACCTTTTCAGAGTTCATTTGAAATGCTTTTCAATTTTAGGGTCTTATAGCTCAAAATAATTAGTAAATGCATGAAAAATAAAAAATGAAGTCAGAAAGGATTGAAAAATGATGACGTGGCTTTGAATGGTGCATTTTGAACACACAAAAAGTCAGGAGTTCAAATAAGTTTAAAAAATGAAATCCCTTTGTAACAGACGAGTTTCCGTATGAAATCCTGATACTTTGAAAGAGATTGTCCGTTTTGTACACGAAGTGCATCCAGTTTTTGCCGTTACCCTCTCAACTCTCTTGCAC
>NW_025230162.1:5941-6596 GCF_018294505.1 Triticum aestivum | reverse complement strand
GAAGTGCATCCAGTTTTTGCCGTAACCCTCTCAACTTTCTTGCACATGCTATGTGGATGAAATGTTCATACCATGCCAACTTTCAACCTTTTCAGAGTTCATTTGAAATGCTTTTCAATTTTAGGGTCTTATAGCTCAAAATAATTAGTAAATGCATGAAAAATAACAAATGAAGTCAGAAAGGATTGAAAAATGATGATGTGGCTTTGAATGGTGCATTTTGAACACACAAAAAGTCAGGAGTTCAAATAAGTTTTAAAAAATGAAATCCCTTTGTAACAGACGAGTTTTCGTATGAAATCCTGATACTTTGAAAGACATTGTCCGTTTTGTACACGAAGTGCATCCAGTTTTTGTCGTAACCCTCTCAACTTTCTTGCACATGCTATGTGGATGAAATGATGATACCATGCCAACTTTCAACCTTTCAGAGTTCATTTGAAATACTTTTGAATTTTAGGGTCTTATAGCTCAAAATAATTAGTAAATGCAAGAAAAATAACAAATGAAGTCAAAAAGGATTGAAAAATGATGATGTGGCTTTGAATGGTGCATTTTGAACACACAAAAAGTCAGGAGTTCAAATAAGTTTAAAAAAATGAAAACCCTTTGTAACAGATGAGTTTCCGTATGAAATCCTGATACTTTGAAAGAC
>NW_025230162.1:5102-5931 GCF_018294505.1 Triticum aestivum | reverse complement strand
ATTGTCCGTTTTGTACACGAAGTGCATCCAGTTTTTGCCGTTACCCTCTCAACTCTCTTGCACATGCTATGTGGATGAAATGTTCATCCCATGCCAACTTTCAACCTTTTCAGAGTTCATCTGTAATGCTTTTCAATTTTAGGGTCTTATAGCTCAAAATAATTAGTAAATGCATGAAAAATAACAAATGAAGTCAGAAAGGATTGAAAAATGATGATGTGGCTTTGAATGGTGCATTTTGAACACACAAATAGTCAGGAGTTCAAATAAGTTTCAAAAAAAGAAATCCCTTTGTAACAGACGAGTTTCCGTATGAAATCCTGATACTTTGAAAGACATTGTCCGTTTTGTACACGAAGTGCATCCAAATTTTTTCGTAACCCTCTCAACTTTCTTGCACATGCTATGTGGATGAAATGATAATACCATGCCAACTTTCAACCTTTTCAGAGTTCATTTGAAATGCTTTTCAATTTTAGGGTCTTATCGCTCAAAATAATTAGTAAATGCATGAAAAATAACAAATAAGTCAAAAAGGATTGAAAAATGATGATGTGGCTTTGAATGGTTCATTTTGAACACACAAAAAGTCGGGAGTTCAAATAAGTTTAAAAAAATGAAATCCCTTTGTAACAGATGAGTTTCCGTATGAAATCCTGATACTCTGAAAGACATTGTCCGTTTTGTACACGAAGTGCATCCAGTTTTTGTCGTAACCCTCTCAACATGCTTGCAAATGCTATGTGGATGAAATGATGATACCATGCCAACTTTCAACCTTTTCAGAGTTCATTTGAAATGCTTTTCAATTTTAGGGTCTTATAGCTCA
>NW_025230162.1:0-714 GCF_018294505.1 Triticum aestivum | reverse complement strand
TTTCCGTATGAAATCCTGATACTTTGAAAGACATTGTCCGTTTTGTACACGAAGTGCATCCAGTTTTTGGCGTTACCCTCTCAACTCTCTTGCACATGCTATGTGGATGAAATGTTCATCCCATGCCAACTTTCAACCTTTTCAGAGTTCATTTGAAATGCTTTTCAATTTTAGGGTCTTATAGCTCAAAATAATTAGTAAATGCATGAAAAATAACAAATGAAGTCAGAAAGGATTGAAAAATGATGATGTGTCTTTGAATGGTGCATCTTGAACACGCAAAAAGTCAGGAGTTCAAATAAGTTTAAAAAAATGAAATCCCTTTGTAACGGACGAGTTTCCGTATGAAATCCTGATACTTTCAAAGAAATTGTCTGTTTTGTACACGAAGTGCATCCAGTTTTTGCCGTAACCCTCTCAACTTTCTTGCACATGCTATGTGGATGAAATGATGATACCACGCCAACTTTCAACCTTTTCAGAGTTCATTTGAAATGCTTTTCAATTTTAGGGTCTTATAGCTCAAAATAATTAGTAAATGCATGAAAAATAAAAAATGAAGTCAGAAAGGATTGAAAAATGATGATGTGGCTTCGAATGGTGCATTTTGAACACACAAAAAGTCAGGAGTTCAAATAAGTTTAAAAAAAAAGAAATCCATTTGTAACAGACGAGTTTCTGTATGAAATCCTCATACTTTGAAAGACATTGTCC
>NW_025230161.1:15651-16116 GCF_018294505.1 Triticum aestivum | reverse complement strand
GAGGCGGACGTCGTCGCGGTAGCGACGACGGACGCCGAGACGAGCACGTGACACCAGGACCACCTTGTCTATCTTAGGGTAACGCGGGTCGAGGTGGACGTGGTCGCGGTAGCGACGACGGACGCCGAGATGAGCACGTGACACCAGGGCCGCCCTGTCTATCTTAGGGTAACGCGAGTCGAGGAGGACGTCGTCGCGGTAGCGACGACGGACGCCGAGACGAGCACGTGACACCTCTGCAACCCTGTCTATCTGAGGGTAACGCGGGTCGAGGTGGACGTCGTCGCGGTAGGGACGTCGGACGCCGAGACGAGCACGTGACACCACTGCCACCCTGTCTATCTGAGGGTAACGCGAGTCGGGGCGGACGTCGTCACGGTAGCGACGACGGACGCCGAGACGAGCACGTGACACCACTGCCACCCTGTCTATCTTAGGGTAACGCGGGTCGAGGTGGACGTGGTC
>NW_025230161.1:14784-15381 GCF_018294505.1 Triticum aestivum | reverse complement strand
CACCATGTCCATCTTAGGGTAACGCGAGTCGAGGCGGACGTCGTCGCGGTAGCGACGTCGGCCGCCGAGACGAGCACGTGACACCACTGCCACCCCGTCTATCTTAGGGTAACGCGAGTCGAGGCGGACGTCCTCGCAGTAGCGACGACGGACGCCGAGACGAGCACGTGACACCAGGGCCACCCTGTCTATCTTAGGGTAACGCGCGTCGAGGCGGACGTCGTTGCGGTAGCGACGACGGACGCCGAGACGAGCACGTGATAGCAGGACCACCCTGTCTATCTTAGGGTAACGCGACTCGAGGCGGACGTCATCCCGGTAGAGATGACGGACGCCGAGACGAGCACGTGACACCAAGGCCACCCAGTCTATCTTAGGGTAACGCGAGTCGTGGCGGACCTCGTCGCGGTAGCGACGACGAACGCCGAGACGAGCACGTGACACCACTGCCACCCTGTCTATCTTAGGGTAACACGAGTCGAGGCGGACGTCGTCGCGGTAGCAACGACGGATGCCGAGACGAGCACGTGACACCACTGCCACCCTGTCTATCTTAGGGTAACGCGAGTCGAGGCGGACGTCGTCGCGGTAGCGACG
>NW_025230161.1:8058-8754 GCF_018294505.1 Triticum aestivum | reverse complement strand
GTCATCCCGGTAGAGATGACGGACGCCGAGACGAGCACGTGACACCAAGGCCACCCAGTCTATCTTAGGGTAACGCGAGTCGTGGCGGACCTCGTCGCGGTAGCGACGACGGACGCCGAGAAGAGCACGTGACACCACTGCCACCCTGTCTATCTTAGGGTAACACGAGTCGAGGCGGACGTCGTCGCGGTAGCAACGACGGATGCCGAGACGAGCACGTGACACCACTGCCACCCTGTCTATCTTAGGGTAACGCGAGTTGAGGCGGACGTCGTCGCGGTAGCGACGTCGGACGCCGAGACGAGCACGTGACACCACTGCCACCCTGTCTATTTTAGGGTAACGTGAGTCGAGGTGGACGTCGTCGCGGTAGCGACGTCGGACGCCGAGACGAGCACGTGACACCACTGCCACCCTGTCTATTTTAGGGTAACGTGAGTCGAGGCGGACGTCGTCGCGGTAGCGACGACGGACGACGAGACGAGAACGTGACACCATTGCCACCATGTCTATCTTAGGGTAACGCGAGTCGAGGCGGACCTCGTCACGGTAGTGACGACGGACGCCGAGAGGAGAACGTGACACCACTGCCACCATGTCTATCTTAGGGTAACGCGAGTCGAGGCGGATATCGTCGCGGTAGCGACGCCAGACGCCGAGACGAGCACGTGAGACCACTGCCACCCTATCTATCTT
>NW_025230161.1:5373-5961 GCF_018294505.1 Triticum aestivum | reverse complement strand
GGGTAACGTGAGTCGAGGCGGACGTCGTCGCGGTAGCGACGACGGACGCTGAAACGAGAACGTGACACCACTGCCACCATGTCTATCTTAGGGTAACGCGAGTCGAGGCGGACCTCGTCGCGGTAGCGACGACGGACGCCGAGACGAGAACGTGACACCACTGCCACCATGTCTATCTTAGGGTAATGCGGGTCGAGGTGGACGTGGTCGCGGTAGCGACGACGGACGCCGAGACGAGCACGTGACACCAGGGCCATCCTCTCTATCTTAGGGTAACGCGAGTCGAGGCGGACGTCGTTGCGGTAGCGACGACGGGCGCCGAGACGAGCACGTGATAGCAGGACCACCCTGTCTATCTTAGGGTAACGCGACTCGAGGCGGACGTCGTCCCGGTAGAGATGACGGACGCCGAGACGAGCATGTGACACCAAGGCCACCCTGTCTATCTTAGGGTAACGCGAGTCGTGGCGGACGTCGTCGCGGTAGCGACGACGAACGCCGAGACGAGCACGTGACACCACTGCCACCCTGTCTATCTTAGGGTAACACGAGTCGAGGCGGACGTCGTCGCGGTAGCGACGACGGACG
>NW_025230161.1:2136-2884 GCF_018294505.1 Triticum aestivum | reverse complement strand
GACGTCGTCGCGGTAGCGACGTCGGACGCCGAGACGAGCACGTGACACCACTGCCACCCTGTCTATTTTAGGGTAACGTGAGTCGAGGCGGACGTCGTCGCGGTAGCGACGTCGGACGCCGAGACGAGCATGTGACAGCACTGCCACCCTGTCTATTTTAGGGTAACGTGAGTCGAGGCGGACGTCGTCGCGGTAGCGACGACGGACGCCGAAACGAGAACGTGACACCACTGCCACCATGTCTATCTTAGGGTAACGCGAGTCGAGGCGGACCTCGTCGCGGTAGCGACGACGGACGCCGAGACGAGAACGTGACACCACTGCCACCATGTCTATCTTAGGGTAACGCGGGTCGAGGTGGACGTGGTCGCGGTAGCGACGACGGACGCCGAGACGAGCACGTGACACCAGGGCCATCCTCTCTATCTTAGGGTAACGCCAGTCGAGGCGGACGTCGTTGAGGTAGCGACGACGGACGCCCAGACGAGCACGTGATAGCAGGACCACCCTGTCTATCTTAGGGTAACGCGACTCGAGGCGGACGTCGTCCCGGTAGAGATGACGGACGCCGAGACGAGCATGTGACACCAAGGCCACCCTGTCTATCTTAGGGTAACGCGAGTCGTGGCGGACGTCGTCGCGGTAGCGACGACGAACGCCGAGACGAGCACGTGACACCACTGCCACCCTGTCTATCTTAGGGTAACACGAGTCGAGGCGGACGTCGTCGCGGTAGCGACGACGGACG
>NW_025230161.1:1018-1719 GCF_018294505.1 Triticum aestivum | reverse complement strand
AGGCGGACGTCGTCGTGGTAGAGACGACGGACGACGAGACGAGCACGTGACATGAATGCCACCCTGTCTATCTTAGGGATACGCAAGTCGAGGCGGACGTCGTGACTGTAGTGACGACGGACACCGAGACGAGCACGTGACACCACTGCCACCCTATCTATCTTAGGGTTACGCGAGTCGAGGCGGACATCGTGGCGGTAGCGACGACGGACGCCGAGACGAGCACGTGGCACCACTGCCACCCTGTCTATCTTAGGGTAACGCGAGTTGAGGCGGACGTCGTCGCGGTAGCGACGACGGACGCCGAGACGAGCACGTGACACGAGTACCACCCTGTCTATCTTAGGGTAACGTGAGTCGAGGCGGACGACGTCGCGGTAGCGGAGACGGACGCCGAGATGAGCTTGTGACACCAATGCCACCCTGTCTATCTTAGGGTTACGCGAGTCGAGGTGGATGTCGTCGCGGTAGCGACGACGGACGCCGAGACGACCACGTGACACGAATGCCACCCTGCCTATCTTAGGGTAACGCGTGTCGAGGCATACGTCGTCGCGGTAACGACGACGGACGCCGAGACGAGCACAGGACACGAATGCCACCCTTTCTATCTTAGGGTAACGCGAGTCGAGGCGGACGTCGTCGAGTTAGCGACGACGGACGACGAGACGAGCACGTGACATGAATGCCACCCTGTCTAT
>NW_025230161.1:0-570 GCF_018294505.1 Triticum aestivum | reverse complement strand
GAACGTGACACCACTGCCACCATGTCTATCTTAGGGTAACGCGAGTCGAGGCGGACCTCGTCGCGGTAGCGACGACGGACGCCGAGACGAGAACGTGACACCACTGCCACCATGTCTATCTTAGGGTAATGCGGGTCGAGGTGGACGTGGTCGCGGTAGCGACGACGGACGCCGAGACGAGCACGTGACACTAGGGCCATCCTCTCTATCTTAGGGTAACGCGAGTCGAGGCGGACGTCGTTGCGGTAGCGACGACGGGCGCCGAGACGAGCACGTGATAGCAGGACCACCCTGTCTATCTTAGGGTAACGCGACTCGAGGCGGACGTCGTCCCGGTAGAGATGACGGACGCCGAGACGAGCATGTGACACCAAGGCCACCCATTCTATCTTAGGGTAACGCGAGTCGTGGCGGACGTCGTCGCGGTAGCGACGACGAACGCCGAGACGAGCACGTGACACCACTGCCACCCTGTCTATCTTAGGGTAACACGAGTCGAGGCGGACGTCGTCGCGGTAGCGACGACGGACGCCGAGACGAGCACGTGACACCAGGGCCACCCTCTCTATC
>NW_025230160.1:8276-16119 GCF_018294505.1 Triticum aestivum | reverse complement strand
GACATCTATGGCAGTACCAAGTGCGAGCATCCTTAGAGCAGCCGTGCAGTTCTGCTTGGCAGAGAAAGAAAGTTGACTGCAGTAACCCCTTGTAAGCTTGAAGTAGTCTTGGTTTTCCTCCACTCCCTCCACAATGCGCAAAAAATGGTTTTCGCATGCGAAAACGGTGATGGAACCATGGACGATCGTGGAAAGTAGGCTTCAGAGCAAAGTAGTCCCTCTGCAACAACCATGCTCCAGACACCCTATCCCGATTGATCACTCTTCTCCTTTTGATTGAGCCCTTGAAGTTGAGAATATGCTCCACTTGCCGGTCCATTTCCTTTGGCATGCTCATGAGCATGATCATATCCACTTCCTCCTGAATCCGAGGAATCGAAGAACTCAACTTCGGTCATCTGATCAAGCTCCGTCGGTCCATACTCCTCATCCGCTGAAGCATCAGAACCCATCATTTTTCATAATAAAATCACCAAAAATTCAGTCAGACAATGTGTCTAACGCATCAAGCGCAGGCGGAGTCAGAGAGTTCCTAGACATACCGCGATGGCGTCTGGGTCGGCGACAACGTCCCTTGCGGCGAGGACAGCAGAGAGAGGTCTGCTCTGCCAGAGCTGGGAATGCAGAGGCTAGGAATGGCTGCGAAGCGCGCGCGGCGGCGAAGCTGCGAGACGGATGTCGTAGAGAGGATAGAGAAAATGGATCTGGCAGGTCTAGGGATGGATTTAGTGCAATTTACGGTGGGATCGGGCAGTCGGGTCAAACATGGCGGGCGCGCCCGGGCGCCCCCATATATCCGCCCCATATTTGGGCTGGATACGAGGGGTGCCAGTCAGCCTGGGCATTGGAGGCGCGCGACTTGATCGGTTTTTTATGACCGGTCACGGACCGGTCAGCCCGCCTGGGCGTTTGATGGCGATTTGGGGCGCCCAACTGTAGATGCTCTAAGGTATATATGCATGCATGTATTCATGACTTGATGGTTAAGGACGTTCTTAGCTATTTTTAAGATAAAAATGACTACGTTACGAGTACAATGGACGTACTTAGTAAGAAATATGGCTTCTATACAAGAAAAATAACAACTTGTATGGTTGTTTGTCTCAAGAAATATAAATATTTTTTTACTTTGGTTTATTTGATAAACCGTTCGGTTTTTTAGCATATACCATAAAAACCGAAATTCAAAACGGTATGGAAAGTTCATACTATACCTAGACAAAAAACCATAAAATTGGTTTGGTTTGGTTTGTTTTCGGTATGATTTTCTGGTTTGGATTTAAAATGCACAGAGTGACTGTACCGTGAGTTCCCTTCTTCAGTTGTTCCTCTTCGTCATCTACAGTTATAATTGGTTCTTCCTATTTCCGTGATAGATTGTTTATAAGTTATGCTATTTTTGTTGTCAAAGTCACTGCATTGGAATTGTCCATGTTAATGCCTTCGGTTAAATTGTGTGAAAGTCATTGCATTGGAAGATATCTATTGTCACTTCTTTCACAACAGTTTTTGCAGATCATAAGGGAGAGGAATGAGCACCTAAGAATAATAGGCATGAGAGGCATCGAGAAAATTCTGAAAAAAATGTTGGACCCTAGTTGTAGAGAGACACACTAGTTTAGGCCTTCCTCCATGTCCCCATGTCCAATGCTCTTAAATGCTCATTTTCTTCCTCTTCCACTTGCCTTCACGTCCCCATTATCTAAACCTAGATGTGCACATTTGTTTAGATAATTAGGCAAGCAAATAGGAAAAGGAAGGAATATCTAAGAGTAATAAGCATGAGAGGCATGGGGAAAATACAAAACAGTCTTGGCCCCTAAATTTAGAGGGCAAGAAGTCTAAGCTTTCCTCCATGTTCCCAAGCCTACTGCTCTGAGATACTAATGGCTTCCTTTTCCTTACTCACTCTCAAGACCTCATGACCTAAACATTACATACGTAACTTATTATAAGCTTTCAGCACGGAAACATTTTCCTGAGGTAAAAGGAAGGGGAAGGACAACCTAAGAACAGTAGGAATGGGAGGCATGGGGGAACACTAAGATAGATATCCACCTCTGATTCTAGAGGCGTAGATGGATAGCTCATGGTTTCCTCTATGTTCCCATTCTCAATGCTCTTAGACTATTTATTCCTCTTCCTAGCTCACCTTGAAGGAGTATGATTCTAAAAATTCCATAGAAAGAAGCTTGAACTCATGAGGTATATATAGGCCTCTTATGAAGGGTTCTAGTGCAAATGATGCTAAATTTTGTGAGTAGAATGTTGAAATCAATGAAAACACACATATATCTACATGGCACACCATAGTGTTCCAATGAATGACACTAGCCATCGAACATCTATTGCTATTATGGGCACGTGGAGGGAGGATACTGGGAGATATTTTTCTCATTTACAATTAAAGAACAAAAAAGATTTGTCCTTGACCCTCTACTTGCATTTAGAGGATGTGGAAAGGCAATCAACCATACAGTCCTTCATTATATTTTATGAGAGTAAGGTAGACAAAGAGAGAATAGTCCATGTGATGGAAGATTACCAGAACCAAGCAAATAAATGTCACAATTAAGAACCATTATGGAATGCCTTGAACTAAGGAACATATCATTGTATCAAATGATTGTCGATAAATTGAACGAGATTTCTTTTCGTCTGATAACTTCTGGGATGTGTTGATTGGTTGAGAAACATATAATATTAACTTCAGATAAGAAATTAGATATTGATTGATTATTTTGGTAAGTGATTGTTCCTTTGTGTATGTTTTTTCCTAGCAAATGATCTCCTTGAAAGACACCCTCTGGTTGATCTGGAGAAAGAAGCGTCGAGCATCACAAAACTTCTTCAAAGTTTTAAATTGGTTAAGATAAGTAGGAAGGCAAATGTGGTGGCGCATGAGTTAGCTAAGTTTAGTTTTGATAACCTTTCTGATGGGACTCTTGTTAGTAGTAGTGTTCCGCCCTCATGGTGTATGCTGAAACAAATGACTGTAACAATGTTTTATTTTAATCAATATATGGGGTGGTGTTTTGAAAAAAAGATCTAGAAGTAATAACATAGCGCTAATGCATTTTATGCAATATGCACTTAGTACTGACAATGATAAAAGTGTAATCATTCTATAATTTTCCATATATGCTAGAGTTCTCAGTCGATCTTTACTGCCAAATATACTGACAGTAATTCAAAGCTTGTTAAAATTTGATATCTCACATTCTTACTCTAGTTCGCTTAGAATGTACCCTCGCATGGTACAAGATTTCTCCTATATTCCGGTACCAAAATTACTTGATATTGTTGTGCTAATACCTGGACTAATTTATCATGAACCTTCACAATTTGCAATCATGTATTGTTTTAGATATGCATATGCTATATTTGATGATTTGGTGCCAATTGTAGTATATGCCTACATGTGATATCTACTTTTAGATGAGCTATATTTTTTTTGTATTAGAGAATACACAACTCCATGTATCATTTCGTCCAATAGATGGAACAATTTTACAATGCAAGTTGTTGATCCATCATGGGGTTAAGAGGATGCATGCCCCACATATACACATTGATAACGCATAATAATGGTGTCTACCAAGACCATGCTGAATATTTAGATGAAATTCCAAGTGCAAGTGTATGGTTGCAAGTTAAGACATTAACCCTGGCCTATTTTCCTATAATTGTTTTGTCTCCAAAACCCGTGCGATTTTTTTAGGAAACTGAATTCTTTATGACAACAAAAAGTTGCAAGGATCACCTTTCAATTAGCATCATTTCCGTGGGTTTGATACCCAGTGTCACCTTTGGGAAAAAGGAAGGGTCTATCTACATCCAAAACTGGATCAATGGTAATCACGCCCGAGTGCACCGGGGGAAACCAGGCCAGTCCATCCCAGTCCTTCATGCCAAGCGAATAGAAGACATGTGGACCGACAGGTGCTCTTATCGACCCATGTGCGATTTTGCAATAGCACACACGATTGTTTTGATATTAACGTGGAACAATGTCGCACACAATTTATAATAAAATTTTGTGTGATAGTTGAACTCATCGCACACAATTTCATTTGCCTAATCCGTGCAATACATCGCACATAGGTCATGTAATAAAGGTGCGTGTTATACGAAATTTATCGCACATAGTTCATTTGGGTCATTGCGTGAAATATGTGCAATATTTCGCACCCAGTTTGTCCGGAATATGTGTGTGTGATGATTCCATCTTCGAACACATTTTTGTTTTCAACACATAGTTTTATTTATATATTGTATTTGATGCATTAATCACACACAATTTTTCCCTATCATGTTCGATAGGGGGATTAACAGCACTAGTCTATACTAGTGGCTCCAACACCAACAACTTCCACCAACCGCCACAGGCCAGATCTGGTAACGGGAGGACTGAATCTACCGCTATCAGCACCCTACAACCAACCCGAGAAAATGTGGCCTGGCCGGGACGAGGCTCCACTATTGGGAGGACGCCGGACAGGTGGGGGTTAGGTTGGGTGGATGGACTAGGTGGATCGTAGGGAGGAACCATGCCACACCGGACAACTACTGGTGATGACGATATGGAGGAACTGCGGGAGTCGCGAGGGCAAGGAGGAACCAAAAGGCAAGTATATTATGCTGGGAGATGCTATGAACATTAACATGCTAAGAAAGATAAATACAGAAAGAGTACATACCAAATAACCGCCAACCAAGATTTCAAGGCAACTCCATATTTGACATGGAAAAAATTGTAGGGCGCTCTCAACTCTCAAGAACAATTGTTAGTTTGTCATAAAATTGATATGTTAGCTACGTGAAGGTTTGTCTTCTTAAGTGGTTGATAGTTATGTTGGTCAATACTCAATAGTAGTAGGACTGTGAACTATCTGATCTGAATCGAGGTAGCATTAGACTAGCGATGTTTTTCTCCAGAGTGGGTCCATCTAATGCTTGATCTGTGTTTAGAGCTAGAACAAGTTAGCTTCAGGCACCTGAAGGCCTCATCATTCATCTCGGTACTATCACCCCAAGTTGTCTTGTTTTGAGAACATGTTAGCTCACTGCTATGAAATTCTCCGAGAGTTCTTATTTTGATGAAGAGTTAATTCATCAGGATTCAGCCTATAATTTACTCTAGTTATCCTAACTATTGCAATTCTTACATGTTGGTGTTATGTTTTCATATTCCCTTCCATGATTTGTCCCAACTCTCGTTTAGATCTTGTGTATTACTTGCTCTCTTAGCATCAAGTAGCTCTAGAGTATCAATGTCGCACAAGTCCAAAGGAAGATGAAGGAGCATCAGGGAACAATAGGCATGTGGCATCGTGAAGAAGGGAAACAGGTCGATGCTAGGCTAATTCAAAGGCATGCAATGCACACCCAACATTTTTTGCAAAAACAAATAAGTGTATCATGCCAAATCTAGCGGATCCTCTAAAAGTCTATAAGGGAGGACAATTTTAGTTTTACTCCTCTATGCCGCACCTACCCGAACTACTAAAATCTATAAGGGAGGATAATTTTTATTCCCCCACCGAAAAGCCCCTCCTAGCTGCATAAATATATTTGACGCTTGCGCAGTCGAGTAAAAGCTGCGCGCCTCTTTCTCCCGCCCTCACAGCTCCGCCATTCCCGCTGCTGCCACCCCAAGGTGCCATCGTTGCCACCGACGATCGGCCCAGTCGCCAGAATGGATAGCCAAGATGCTTCAGCCACCACTGCCGGCTTGTCGCCGCACGAAACCACCTACACATCGAAAAAATGTTAGGAATTAAAAAGCTCCACCGGCCACAAGCACCGGCCCAAACCGTGCCAAAGTCCACCGGGCTGGCGACTGCCTGTCTGGCGACGGCCTGCCGCCATCCCGCTGCTCCCACGACACCAAGAGAGCTAGAAAACTGATGGCCTCAGCGTTGGCCCTCGCCGAGGAGGCCGTGAAGAAGAAAAAAAGAAGAAGAAGAAGAAGAAGAAGAAGAAGAAGAAGAAGAAGAAGAAGAAGAAGAAGAAGAAGAAGAAGAAGCTCGATCCACAACATACACATGCTATGTTTGTCATGATTTTTGATCAAACGTTGTGTTTGAAGTGATGCCTTTTGGATAAACTTTGCATGTTTTACTTTGAAAATCATGATGATGAAACTATATGCTTGTTAATGATTATGTCATGTAGTTTAAAGTTGAATGTTTTGTGATATATATTGTGAAGTGTTTGAAGTTTATGCGGCTAGGACACCAAACCTACACAATTTTTTGACTCCACTATGTTTAGGGGATTGGCTAGGTCTGGCCACCTATAGAGGGGTAAAAGTTTACTTCACTAAATTTACTCGACTGAATCCTCCTCTATTTTTCAGTGGATTGGTTAGAGTTGGACTAAGCTCTTATATTGATTTATATAGCATATGGCAGCCTAGTTATACGTACAAGACATGAGAAATTAAGAAGAGAACGATCGAAGCCGAGGAGACACCTCAGACTAGGAGCTGGCGCATCCAGCCGATGTGTGATTCCGCTGATTGAACTGCCGCATCGTAAAACTAGGGCCACACGGCAGCCCGCATCGGCCACCGAAAGCAACCACCACACCATTCATCTTGGATTGTCACCAGCCACCTGCCAATGATCAATGGACCATACACATCCACCACAAAACACGCTCGGGAGCGGCATGACGTGCACGACATATCCACCGTCTAGCAGGCAATTCACCAACGGTGGTGTATGCAATTTCACCCATTGTCTATTTATAATTTATGAGTATTATGTTTATTTATTTATTTTAATCTTTCTTTCTAGGAATTGTTAATCAAGAATAGATGCTTTTCTTCAGTCCTTACAATTTGTTTGATTAACATTTTTTCTTCAATGAATTATGTGTGGAATAAGATATACTAACAAACAAATTGGGGGTAATAGTACTGAAATGATTGCGTGTTACTTTACCTGAGCTTAAATTCTTCATGCAATTATAGGAAGACGCGATCATTTCCCATTTTCAAAAGGGCGATCGTAAAGTTATATTATGATTCTCCTTGTTCTTGCAATGTAACTAATTTATTGGAGACATTGTTGCTACAAAGAACAATGTATACTTTCATTGTCATTATATGAATTCCTTATGTGTTACATCGTTGTGCATAAAATTCGAACTCTACATACCCACGTCGGAAATACTAGCTCCGCCACTAGACGAGAATTTTGGATTTCCTCCATGTTTCCATGACCACCGTTCTCGGACTCTCTTTTGTACCTCTCCCCGGCTCATTTCCACCGCTTTATCATATGAAACATCATATGAACTTGTATTTTCCACATTCTCCTGTCAAAATATTTAGGCAAGCCAAAATGAAGAGTAAGGAGTGCCTAAGATCTATAGGAATATGAGGCATCAGGAAAACACAAAGCAAATTTCTACCTCTGACACTGGAGGATAAATTGAGCTCTAGACTTTCCTCTATGATCCTCTTCCCAATGCTCTCAAAGTCTCTCTCTTCCTCTTCTCAGCGCACTCTTGAGCCCTTGAACTACACACCTTTAAAAATAGATGGCTCATACTATTAAACAATTTTCTGAAGTAGGCCTCCATTGCATGACTCTATGATGCATAGATACACTGTCAGTAAAGCAACCAAATCAATGCACGTAATGCATGGTGCACCATATAGCATTCGAGTCAATGATAGCATGGACACATAACACTGGATGTAAAAATAGTTTAACCACGGGTGGCGCATTTATAAGAAGAGTAAGCAAAGGGAACCACTCAATTAAGAAAAAGGGTTTCCCCCCGCTTTGTATTACAAAGCAACCATCCGATACAACCAACTATAGATGCT
>NW_025230160.1:0-6671 GCF_018294505.1 Triticum aestivum | reverse complement strand
GTTCGATCGGAGAGCTACCCAGATCGAATGTCCGTTCGTTATCGGGGACCTTTATTTTTTTGGAGTCAAAAGGTCACATGCATGGAGTCACATTATTTGTTAGTCTATCTAGTTTTGTTAGGTAAGATAAGAGGATCCTATGTAATCAACGTGGCCGAATCATTAATTAGTAAAACCTTGATTAGTTTGGATAGAAGAGAGAAAGAGAGTGTTTCGTAGTCGGTTTGGTTATGTTTGGGTTGCCTCTAAAAGAGGCAGTGTACGACCATGTAAGGCAAAATTTTGTTCTCATTAGATTTGAGGAGAATATCAGAACAGTATCATGTTAGGGCACGCCAAATATATGTGTTCGTTTGCTAATATCTGATAGATTTAGTTTCTGCTACGCGCACGGTTTGATCTAATCGATCCCGTTAGTAAGTTGTATTCTTTGGTCTTCTTGCATATTGGTTGATCCGAAGAATCATTCTACTACTTTTGCTTACACTTCTATTGTGACGATCGTTCGTCGACGTGTTCTTGCTATTTCACTGAGTAATGTGAAAGTTCTGGCCAACAAAAGACTCAACGCCAAGTCAAGTCACATCACGCAGTTAACTGATACTGATAAATTCCTATTGAAATTAAATAAGCAGAGCATGTGCCATGTTTACTCCTAGGAACAATAGCTCCAACAAGAAATCAAATCTTGACAAGCAAATCAACACATCTAATTCCGTTAGAACATGCTTAATCTAGGGGCCTGGGAGGCATTAGGAAAACACAAAACAATCTTGGCCCTTAAATTTAGAGGCCAGGAAGTCTAGGCTTTCCTCCATGTTCTCATGCCCATTGCTTGAAAAAGGAACCTAAGTTATCACAAAACTAGTGAAAGAAACAAAGCAATACTAGTAAAATAGAAGCACAACCAGAAACTAAAATTGAAGCCACGAAGATGTATCTCGTCTCTCCGTTCACAACATTTTATGCACCTAAGGGAGAAGAAGGAACACCTAAGAACAATAGGCATGGGAGGCATCGGCAAAATTCCAAAACAAATATTGGACCCTAGTTGAACAGGGACACAATAGTTTAGGCCTTCCTCCATGTGCCCATGCCCAATGCTCTTAGATGCTCATTTCTTCCTCTACTTGATTTGCCATCACTTCCCCATCATCTAAATCCAAATGCACACATTTGTTGAAATAATTACACAAGCAAATAGGAAAAAGGAAGGAATACCTAAGAACAGTAGGCATGGGAGGCATCAGGAAAACACAAAACAACCTTTGCTCCTAAATTAAGTGGCCAAGAAATCTAGGCTTTCCTCCATGTTCCCATGCCCACCGCTCTGAGATACTCATGGTTTCCTTTTCCCTATTCTCTCTCAGTGCCTCATGATTTAAGCTTTACAATTTACTAAGCTTTCATCATGGAAACACTTCCTCATGAGGTTAAAGTAAGGGGAAGGAGAGACAAAGAACAACTGGAATGGGAAGCCAAGGGGAAACACTGACAAGGATATCCTCCTCTGTTTCTAGTGTTTCCTCCGTGTTCCCATTCTCTCTGCTCTTCGACTATTTCTTCCTCTTCCAAGCTCATATTGAAGGAGTATTACACAAGAAGAAGCTTGAACTTGTGAGGTATATATAGGCCTCTTATGAAGTGCTCTAGAGTGTAAACTGTGCTCAACCTTGTAAGGGGAATGCTGAAATCAATGAAAACACGTGCATATCTGCATGGTGCACCATAGTGTATCATTGAATGACACTAGACCACGTAACATTTATTGCTAATATAGGCACATGGTGGGAGGATTTTCGGAGATCTTTTTATCATGCATAGGTTAAGAGAAAAATATTTTTCCTTGACCCTGAACTTGCATTTCAACAAGTTGGAAGGTAATAAACCATACAGTCGTTCAGTATATTTTCCGAGAGCAAGGTGGACGAGAAGAGAATAACCATGTGATGGAAGATCACCAGAATCAAGCAAATAAATTTCAAAATTACAGACCACTATGGAATGCCTTGGACTAGGCAGTAGTACAGGACCCCCAATTATCAGCGCACTGCTAGTAGGACATCACTGGTAAGAGGATACTAGCGGAGCACGGGTCGAACACTGCTGGTAAGGTAGAAACTAGCAGCGTTCGACGAGCGCATGCTACTTTTAGGTCCAGATCTAGCAGTGTTCTTTTCCTGCAGGCGATGCGAAGGGACCATGCCAAACCGACATGACAACCTTATCCGCACACCTGACTATCCACTATGCCACACATCTCACACAACTGACTAACTAGGCGTCCGCACAGCCGGCTAAACCGGTGTCTACACGGCCAGCTGAACGGGTGGCGCACAACTAACTAGATGTAGAGCCGGCGCACAACTGGCTGGATGCAAAGCCAGAGCAAGCAGTGCTCACTCCACACACGTGCCTGTGTGGGGATAACGATATATGCGAAACAAGCCCCATGCACCAGTCGGCGATGCGACCGCAATGAACTCCCACCCATTGCGACTGGACCAGCCCAGCGCGGTGCGTACACACCACGTGGCGGGCACATGCATGGCTTCATGCTCAAGAAAGCACGCGGTCCCTCACCCGCAGGCACGACAGGAACCGCCAATGGTGGCGGTATCGGGCGCGCTAGATGGTCCACCCGTCATGGACCGCCCAGCCGCATCGCCTGGGTTTGTGCCGTTCTGGCGGACCAGACGATTCGGAGCACCCTCCCAAGTATCCCCCATGGCACGCCGCCGAGTAATGGACTGGTCGGACGTGCTCTTCGCCCGCCGAGAGCCCGTGGAGGCGGGTACACCAACATCCTTTATAGGAGTATAATAATTAAAAGTACATTACGGGACAACCATAAAAATGAGAAGTAGACTAGAAAATCCTACAAAAAATAGTAACATCTAATAGTCTATTTCATACATCACTAATTCATGACAAACTGCTCTTACTAATAGAAATAGAAATTTGAGCCAATTACCCACCTTTGCATGTAACATAAAACCTTTTCGTTTTTCTCTTCCCATGACAACTACTTTAATAAATAAGTAAAAATCTTCCAAAAACCTTAACTATATATAGAAAATACTGTGCCACTGTTAAAATAAAAATAAAAGTTTCTCGTTCCTTCTTGATGCGGCTCTGTGATCTGCGTATGACGCCCTTATGATGTCCTTAATGCACACAACCACCAACCTCTCCTGATTCTCTACTTCCCACCCGATCACATGCTGGCTTCGTCGATCTTCGGGAATTGTGAGGAGTTTTAATCTGAAAAGTTGTGACAAACTTCTTTTTCTCTGTTTCTCTCAAATAAAAGAACATTTGAAATTGAAACTTTGCAGATCAACATCACACTAGTAGTACCACATGTTGAAATCTTCTCGGAATTTTGGAGGAACAGAAGTATTTTAAAATGATGGAACATATTTAAATTTGAATTTTGACAAATTTATGTTTCATGAAAAGACGAAAACATTTTATACACAAGAGTGACACTTGTGTATCATTGACCTACAAAGTTTCAAGGTCAAATATTCTCTTGTTTGAAATAAACAAGAAATATATAACATGGATCTTGGTGCAAATTTGATGGCCTAGATAGAAGGTGTAGCTACGTGGGAGTATGGAAAATCCACACTTGGTTAAGGGGGTGCATGGCTGAGGCGAACTCAAACTCCATGGAGTCCTCCAGCGTTGCGGCCAAGTCCTCTATGGACTCCTATTCTCAGGTCTTGCTCGGCGGACGTTAGCTACCTCACTAGCGATCTTCTCTCTCCCTTAGCTTCTGACTTCGCCATGCCCATCAACAGGTAGTGCATCAACAGGTAGTTCCTTCCTCTCCCTTGTGATGATTCCAATTTCGCACACATTTTTTGTTTTCAACACACAATTTTATTTATATATTGTATGTGATGCATCAATAACACACATTTTTTTCTCTTGCCTGCAATAGGGGGGATTAGTAGCACTAGCCTATAGTAGTGGCTCCACCAGCAACAACTGCCACCAACGGCCTCATGCCAGATCTGGCAAGGGGACGTCCGAATCTACCACCATCAACATCCCCATGACCAGCCCGAGAGGATGAGGCTTTGCCGGGATGAGGCGCCACTGTCGGGAGGACACCAGACAGCCGGAGGTCGGGGTGGGTTGATGGACGAGGTGGATCGTAGGGAGGAACCGTGCTACACCGGAAAACCACTGGTGATGACAATGTGGAGGAACCGTGGGTGTCACGAGGGAAAGGAGGAACCAAAAGGCACTTATATTGCTGCGAGATCGTATAAGCATTAACATCCTAAGAAAGATAAGTACAAAAATAGTACATACCAAATCCGCCAACCAAAGAGTCCAAGTCAACTCTATATTTGACATGGAAACAATTGTAGGGTGCTCTCAACTCTCAAGCCAATTGTTAGTTTGTCACGAGATTGATATGTTAGCTACGTGATGGTTTGTCTTCTTAAGTGTTGATAGTTCTATTGTTCAAAACTCAATAGTAGTAGGACCGCGAACTAGCTGATCTTAATCGAGATCGCATTAGACTAGCGATGTTTTTCTCCAAAGCGGGTTCGTCTAATGCTTGGCTGCGTTTAGATCTAGAACAAGTTAGCTTCAGGCACATGAAGTCCTCATCATTCATCTCTGTAACATCACCTTGAGTTGTCTTCTTTTGAGAACATGTTCGCTCATTGGTAAGGAATTGTATGTGCGTTCTTATTTTGATGAAGAATCAATTCATCGGGATTCAGCCTATAAGTTACTTTAGTCATCCTGAATATTGCAATTCTTACAGGTTCGTGTTATGTTTTCATATTCCCTTCCACGGTTTATTCAAACTCTTGAGCATGTGTATTACTTGCTCTCTTAGTATCAAGTAGCTCTAGAGTATCTATGTCGTAATATCTTCCTGGTATTCTTATATGTGCATTTATCATGTGACAATGTTCATTCATATTGTGTAGGCACCACACTTGTTTACGATGGTGATTCCTGCTGAACTTTGTTTACCAATGTACCTTTTGCACCTTTCAAGTAATCTGTAATACATTTGAATTTAACACCTTACAGTTAGCATTAGAGTGTACCCTTGCATATGTTCTAATTTCAAAACATTATACCTTTTTCTTTAAAAAAAATCTCATTAGGGATGGCCGTTTTTCCATTTTGTACATAACTATTTGATTTTTTTGTAGTAGTACTATATTGCAAGAAATTCTACAGGTCCGGGTAAAAAACAATTAGGGTTGACTACTGGTTGGCATCTTACCCATCCTGTAATTTATTTCACTATTTCATATATTACCAAGATAGGGCGTCATCATTCATGAGCCATTGTGCCACTACTTAATAGCTACTAACTCAAGTTATTGATCCAGAAATAGCATATGCAGGGCTTCGTGCATGCCAATGAATAAGTAACACCTAGTACTTACTTTCCATACTGTAAAAAAAGCGACAAACAAACTGAACCCTAACAATTGAAACCGCCTTTTATTCAATGAGCCCAGAAATCGTGCAAGACAAAAAGATCAACTAAACACTGAAGTTGGCTCTTGTTTGTCTGCCAAGGATATTGTGCCAGAAAATAAGAGAAAATAATAACCTCAGCCTCTAATCTTAGTTGGGACTTTTTATGCTTTCCTCTGTTCCCATGGTCACTGCTTGTCTGCTTGTAGACCCTTTCTTTTTCATCTTCCTGATTCATCCTCAAAGCCATATTTGCTAAGTATATGACTTGGTATCTTTTGTTTTCTCCAAAATCAATATCGCACAAGTCCAAAGGATGATGAAGTAGCATTAGAGATCAATAGGCATGTGAGGCATCGTGAAGTAGAGAAACAACTAGGCTAATTCAAGGGCATGCAATGCATACCCAATAATTTTTTTCTTTCAAAAATGAACAAGTGTATAAGCTCTTATATGGATTTATATAGCATATGTAAGCCTAGTTATATGTGCAGGACAGGAGAAATGAAGAAGAGAATGATTGAAGTCGAGGAGACAACTCAGGCTAGGAGCCAACGCGGCCATGTGATGTGCTATTCCACTGATTGAACTGCCGCATCGTAAAACTAGGGCATCACGGCTAGCCCACAGCGGGCATTGGAAGCAATCGCCACATCATTCATCGTGGCTCGTCAGTAATTAGGCTGCCACCGACCACCTGCCACCTGCCATTGTGGCTCGTCAGCAATCGTGGCTCGTAAAGTTATGTTATGATTCTCCTTGTTCTTGCAATGTAACTAAATTATTGGAGACATTGTTGCTACAAAAAATAATGTATAGTTTCATTGTCATTATTATGAATTTCTTGTATCTTACATCACTGTGCATAAAAATTGAACTCTGCATACCCACGTCGGAAATCCTAGCTCCACCATTGGGCAAGAATTTTGGATTTTCTCCATGTTCCCATGACCACGGCCGGCTCTCAGACCCTCTTTTCTTCCTCTCCCCGACTCATTTCCACCGCTTTATCATCTGAAACACCATATGCATTTGTACTTTCCACCTTCTCCTGTCAAAATATTTAGGCAACCCGAAAGGAAGAGGAAAGAGTGCCTACGATTGATAGGAATACGAGGCATCGGGAAAACACAAAGCAAATTAGTACCTCTGACAATGAAGGAAAACTCGAGCTCTAGACTTTCCTCTATGATCCTATTCCCATT
>NW_025230159.1:13636-16135 GCF_018294505.1 Triticum aestivum | reverse complement strand
GCCTCGCTGACTTCCAGCAATTCCATAGCCATCTCATAACTCTCGATCCAGGCTGCCGGCTGTAAGTCTGCTGTATAGTTAGGCACCTTCCTAGGTCCTTTGAAGTCCTTGGGTAGACGTTCATTACGGATAGCTGGCATCAAACACGGGACACCACCGGTTCTAGTAGGGATACCCGCATCAACGGACATCGTCGGATAAGCCGGGGGGGTCTGGTAAGCCATCACTTGAGGGGCCTGCTCCGCCTCCTGGCATGCTTGGTCTGCTACGTAGAAGGCTCCATTATGAGCCGGGCCATGACAAGGGGGCGGGTCATGGCGTCGGACATTACTTGAGCCGGTCGCCGAGACCATGTGCCGGCTGTAACTCGGGCTCTGCCCTGGACGAGGGGTTGAATGGATCCTATCCCGGCTGTAGGAGTACGCCTCTTGCTGCGCCAGCGCTGTCTGGAGGAGTTCTCTGACCCGGCGGGTCTCAATAGCCGTCGAAGAGTCGCCATCAACGGGCAGAGCCGCCAGCCGTGCCGCTGCGGCGACCATGTTCTCCAGCGGGTTATTATAATGGCCCGAGGGTATTGGCACATACTGAGGCGGGGCGGGGGGCCCCTGGGGAGGCCCCATCACTCGTGGTTGAATAAGGGGTCCAGATCCGGGTGCTACGACCCCCGGCGGGTGACTAGACCCTGCACCCGGTGTGTTGAAGAGGTTGCGCGGATCGTAAACCGGCGGGAGTCGAGATTGAGCCTTTTGATGCCTCCTTCTCATGACCTCATTGGCCGCGTTCTGATCCATCGTGAGTTGGAAGGACTGTGCCTGAATCAGCTGGGTCTAGGCATCGAGAGCCGCCCGCTCCGCAGCCAGCCTGATCCCTTCCGCTGCAAGGTCCTCTTTAGCTTTTATCAGATCCAATTTTAGCTGTGCCACCGCCGCATCATGCTGAACTTGATCCGCCGGGTCGACCGTGGCGGTTAACAGGGCCGTCATCTTATCCGTGAGATCCATCAGCACCTGAGCCGGGGAAGGCACCGGGTTTTCCGATCTGGCAGCGGGGTTCTGAACAGGCTGCGCACCAGCCATAAAAACTCCGACCTGACTTGGCGGCTCAAAAAGGTCCGGAATACTGTTGCCATCGGAATAACTCATGAGCCTGCCATCTTGAAGTTGGTACAACGAGTTTGACTCATCAGCGGCCGACTCGCCGTCAGAGCCGGCGGCCGCCTCATCACCAGACCCGGATGGATCAGAGGGCCCCCCGTGGATGCATCCCACAAAAGCGTGCCTTAAGGCAGGCCGGGCCCGGGCGGGTCGTGCGCGCTGAGCCGTTTCGATGAGACCGGCGCGGAGATCCGGCTCGGGGCCCGGCTCTCCAAGCTTGCCGATGAAGACATGAATTCCACCGAAGGGGACCCGGTACCCGTACTCCACTGAGCCGGCGTCGGGGCCCCAGTCCGCATCGTCGATGTAGAGCTTGCCGCGACGACTCTTGGTCATCCGGCCCATAGCGTATCCCTTGAGCCCTTCGAAGCTGCCCTTCAAGAACTCAAATCCACCGTGCGCCAGCCCCACGGTGGGCGCCAACTGTCGTGGAATTGTCACGGCAGATGTCCTCGGGTTAGGACTTAGTCATGGAGCCATCGCAATTGGGAAGCTTGAAGGGGTTAAGTGGGACAAGGAACACGAGGGTTTATACTGGTTCGGCCCCTTACGGTGAAGGTAAAAGCCTACGTCCAGTTGAGGTGGTATTAATCAAGGTTTCGATAACCAGGGAGCTAAACAGCTATGCCCGGCTCTCGATCAGATTGTTGTCGCCCCTAAACCGCTGCCGGGTCGTCCCTTTATATAGGGAGGTTGACACCCAGCGGCCCTTAGAGTCCCGGCCGTCTCATAAGAGTGTCCGGCTCGGACTCTAAACAATACTTGCCTTATACTACAAGTTTTACTATAACAATAAAGATTGTACTACGGGCTTTAAGCCATATCCGGGTCTCAGCCCATCTCTGGCCCATTATCTTGGAACTTGGCTCCGAGCTTCTGGCAATGACCCTACAAGTAACCCGGCCCTCCTGGCGGGTGACTCCCAGGTCTATATCCTCAATAGACGTCATCAATTTCCAACACGTTCTGACATCATTTGCTGTTTTTCAGTCATTTACCGATTTGTTTAGGGAGCTAAATGATGGTGAAATTGAAAATCACTACAAAATGAACTCTGAAAATGTTGGAACTTGTCATGGTCTCATCATTTCGCCCGCATAGCATGTGCAAAAGAGTAGAGAGGGTCACGGCGAAAACTGGACACACCTCGTGTACAAACTGGGAAATCTCTTTCCGAGTATCAGGGTTTCGGACGAGAAGTCATCTGTTACACGGGCGCTTCAATGTTTTTTAAACTTATTTAAACTCTAGCCTATTTTTGCGTTCAGTATGCATCATTCAAAGCGACGTCATCAATTTCCAACACGTTCTGACATCATTTGTTGTTTTTCAGTCATTTACCGAT
>NW_025230159.1:9415-9990 GCF_018294505.1 Triticum aestivum | reverse complement strand
GAACTCATTTGTTACACGGGCACTTCAATGTTTTTTAAACTTATTTCAACTCCAGCCTATTTTTGCATTCAGTATGCATCTTTCAAAGCGACGTCATCAATTTCCAACACGTTCTGTAATACTTTGCTGCTTTTCAGTCATTTACCGATTTGTTTAGGGAGCTAAATGACGGTGAAATTGAAAATCACTACAAAATGAACTCTGAAAATGTTGGAACTTGGCATAGTATCATCATTTCGCCCGCATAGCATGTGCAAAAGAGTAGAGAGGGTCACGGTGAAAACTGCACGCACCTCGTGTACAAACTGGACAATCTCTTTCGGAGTATCATGTTTACGGACGAGAACTCATCTGTTACACGGGCACTTCAATGTTTTTTAAACTTATTTGAACTCCACCCTATTTTTGCGTTCAGTATGCATCTTTCAAAGCGACGTCATCAATTTCCAACACGTTCTGACATCATTTGCTGTTTTTCAGTCATTTACTGATTTGTTTAGGGAGCTAAATTACGGTGAAAATGAAAATCACTACAAAACGAACTCTGAAAATGTTGGAACTTGGCATGGTATCAT
>NW_025230159.1:6625-7419 GCF_018294505.1 Triticum aestivum | reverse complement strand
TTCCAACACGTTCTGACATCATTTGCTATTTTTCAATCATTTACCGATTTGTTTAGGGAGCTAAACGACGGTGAAATTGAAAATCACGACAAAATGAACTCTAAAAATGTTGGAACTTGGCATGCTATCATCATTTCGCCCGCATAGCATGTGCAGAGGAGTAGAGAGGGTCACGGCGAAAACTGGACGCACCACGTGTACAAACTGGACAATCTCTTTCGGAGTATCAGGGTTTCGGACGAGAACTCATCTGTTACAATGGCACTTCAAAGTTTTTTAAACTTATTTGAACTCTAGCCTATTTTTGCGTTCAGTATGCATCATTCAAAGCGACGTCATCAGTTTCCAACACGTTCTGACATCATTTGCTGTTTTTCAGTCATTTACCGATTTGTTTAGGGAGCTAAATGACGGTGAAATTGAAAATCACTACAAAATGAACTCTGAAAATGTTGGAACTTGCCATGGTATCATCATTTCGCCCGCATAGCATGTGCAAAAGAGTAGAGAGGGTCACGGCGAAAACTGGACGCACCTCGTGTACAAACTGGACAATCTCTTTCGGAGTATCAGGGTTTCGGATGAGAACTCATCTATTACACGGGCACTTCAATGTTTTTTAAACTTATTTGAACTCCAGCCTATTTTTGCGTTCAGTATGCATCATTCAAATCGACGTCATCAATTTCCAACACGTTCTGACATCATTTGCTGCTTTTCAGTCATTTACCGATTTGTTTAGGGAGCTAAATGACGGTGAAATTGAAAATCAGTACAAAATGAACTCTGAAAAT
>NW_025230159.1:5839-6614 GCF_018294505.1 Triticum aestivum | reverse complement strand
ATGTTGGAACTTGCCATGGTATCATCATTTCGCCCGCATAGCATGTGCAAAAGAGTAGAGAGGGTCACGGCGAAAAATGGACGCACCTCGTGTACAAACTGGACAATCTCTTTCGGAGTATCAGGGTTTCGGACAAGAACTCATCTGTTACACGGGCACTTCAATGTTTTTTAAACTTATTTGAACTCCACCCTATTTTTGCGTTCAGTATGCATCTTTCAAAGCGACGTCATCAATTTCCAGCACGTTCTGACATCATTTGCTGTTTTTCAGTCATTTACCGATTTGTTTAGAGAGCTAAATGACAGTGAAATTGAAAACACTACAAAATGAACTCTGAAAATGTTGGAACTTGGCATGGTATCATCATTTCGCCCGCATAGCATGTGCAAAAGAGTAGAGAGGGTCATGGTGAAAACTGGACGCACCTCGTGTACAAATTGGACAATCTCTTTCGGAGTATCATGGTTACAGACGAGAACTCATCTGTTACACGGGCACTTCAATGTTTTTTAAACTTATTCGAACTCCACCCTATTTTTGCGTTCAGTATGCATCTTTCAAAGCGACGTCATCAATTTCCAACACGTTCTGACATCATTTGCTGTTTTTCAGTCATTTACCGACTTGTTTAGGGAGCTAAATGACGGTGAAATTGAAAATCACTACAAAATGAACTCTGAAAATGTTGGAACTTGGCATGGTATCATCATTTCGGCCGCATAGCATGAGCGAAAGAGTAGAGAGGGTCACGGCGAAAACTGGACGCACCTCG
>NW_025230159.1:5016-5645 GCF_018294505.1 Triticum aestivum | reverse complement strand
ATTTCCTATTTTTCAGTCATTTACCAATTTGTTTAGGGGGCTAAATGATGGTGAAATTGAAAATCACTACAAAATTAACTCTGAAAATGTTGGAACTTGGCATGGTATCATCATTTTGCCCGCATAGCATGTGCAAAAGAGTAGAGAGGGTCAAGGCGAAAACTGGACGCACCTCGTGTACAAACTGGACAATCTCTTTCGGAGTATCAGGGTTTCGGACGAGAACTCATCTGTTACACAGGCACTTCAATGTTTTTTAAACTTATTTGAACTCCACCCTATTTTTGCGTTCAGTATGCATATTTCAAAGCGACGTCATCAATTTCCAACACGTTCTGACATCATTTGCTGTTTTTCAGTCATTTACCGATTTGTTTAGAGAGCTAAATGACGGTGAAATTGAAAATCACTACAAAATGAACTCTGAAAATGTTGGAACATGGCATGGTATCCTCATTTCGCCCGCATAGCATGTGCAAAAGAGTAGAGAGGGTCACGGCGAAAACTGGACGCACCTCATGTACAAACTGGGCAATCTCTTTCGAAGTATCAGGGTTTCGGACGAGAACTCATCTGTTACACGGGCACTTCAATGTTTTTTAAACTTATTTCAACTCCAGCATATTTTT
>NW_025230159.1:3059-3668 GCF_018294505.1 Triticum aestivum | reverse complement strand
TATTTGAACTCCAGCCTATTTTTGCGTTCAGTATGCATCATTCAAAGCAACGTCATCAATTTCCAACACGTTCTGACATCATTTGCTGTTTTTCAGTCATTTACCGATTTGTTTAGGGAGCTAAATGACGGTGAAATTGAAAATCACTACAAAATGAACTCTGAAAATGTTGGAACTTGGCATGGAATCATCATTTCGCCCGCATAGCATGTGCAAAAGAGTAGAGAGGGTCACGGCGAAAACTGGACGCACCTCGTGTCCAAACTGCACAATCTCTTTCGGAGTATCAGGGTCTCGGACGAGAACTCATCTGTTACACAGGCACTTCAATGTTTTTTAAACTTATTTAAACTCTAGCCTATTTTTGCGTTCAGTATGCATCATTCAAAGCGACGTCATCAATTTCCAACACGTTCTGACATCATTTGCTGTTTTTCAGTCATTTACCGATTTGTTTAGGGAGCTAAATGACGGTGAAATTGAAAATCACTACAAAATAAACTCTGAAAATATTGGAACTTGGCATGGTATCATCATTTCGCCCGCATAGCATGTGCAAAAGAGTAGAGAGGGTCACGGCGAAAACTGGATGCACCTCGTGTACAAATT
>NW_025230159.1:0-665 GCF_018294505.1 Triticum aestivum | reverse complement strand
GGCACTTAATTGCTTTTTAAACTTATTTGAACTCCAGCCTATTTTTGCGTTCAGTATGCATCATTCAAAGCAACGTCATCAATTTCCAACACGTTCTGACATCATTTGCTGTTTTTCAGTAATTTACCGATTTGTTTAGGGAGCTAAATGTAGGTAAAATTGAAAATCACTACAAAATGAACTCTGAAAATGTTGGAACTTGGCATGGTATCATCATTTCGCCCGCATAGCATGTGCAAAAGAGTAGAGAGGGTCACGGCGAAAACTGGACGCACCTCGTGTCCAAACTGGACAATCTCTTTCGGAGTATCAGGGTTTCGGACGAGAAATCATCTGTTACGCGGGCACTTCAATGTTTTTTAAACTTATTTGTACTCTAGCCGATTTTTGCGTTCAGTATGCATCTTTCAAAGCGACGTCATCAATTTCCAACATGTTCTGACATCATTTGCTGTTTTTCAGTCATTTACCGATTTGTTTAGGGAGCTAAATGACGGTGAAATTGAAAATCACTACAAAATGAACTCTGAAAATGTTGGAACTTTGCATGGTATCATCATTTTGGCCGCATAGCATGAGCAAAAGAGTAGAGAGGGTCACGGCGAAAACTGGACGCACCTCGTGTACAAACTGGACAATCTCTTTCGGAGTATCAGGGTTTCGGA
>NW_025230158.1:5420-16150 GCF_018294505.1 Triticum aestivum | reverse complement strand
TGCTTCACAGGAGCACCATGGCCGCCCTAATTTCCGCGCTTGTGCAGCCCCAAGCCGCCTCATCTCCGGGAATGGGTTCCCCATGGCCCGATCTATCCATTCCCGGCCGTCCCAAGTCCCGCCGGAGTCCCACGCTCCCTCCCCATCTCCGTTGACTTCCGCCAGAACCGTTCTGTACGAGAGTTGGAGCTACCCCCGACCTGGATCCCGGTTTCGCGAGGGTATTTTTCTTTCAAGTCCCTGATCTGCCATGTTGTGTGTGCATATTAAGCTGTGTGTAACTTTGTGCATGTTGGTCCAAATGGAGTGTATGATATGTAAAAATGTTCATCTCAGAGTGCTCTTCATGATGGAGTATGTTGCATTTTCATGTTCCTGTTCATATTGATGCATTAATCTTTGTTGCAAAACTGCTAAGTGATATAAGCTGCTGAAATCTGCTGGTTGCTAACATTATGTATGCATCTTGTGAGTGCCACAACGTTCTTCCTGTTGATCCTATGATGATGATCTTGATATGCACATGTTCTTCTATTCATGATCTAAATGCTAGTGCCAGTGAATTGTTTGTTTGAGTTCATCTAGCTATCTTAATCCCTGTTGCAAAAGTGCTTGTTGCTGTTAACTGCTGAAAACTGTTGTAACTTGCTGATTTGTCATTTTTGTTGCATTTTGTGTGGTCATCCTATGAGCATGATGTCTACATGTTTTAGGAGCGTTTTCATTTCATCTTTATAGTGGTGACATCTATGTATTTGTATGTTCCACGTAGTGAGTGCAATAAGCTTGTGAAGTGGGCTACTTGTTGTTAATGTTTTGCCAAGTCTGTTTATGTCATATCATGTTGCATGTTTGCTTGATGCTACCAACTAATCCATGCATAATATGGGGATTCTTAGTTGATATGTTTTCATTTATATGTAATTCTCTATGATGCCAAGCCTTTGGATTCCTCATATAGGTCTTGTAGCATATGTTTTCATTGCCATGAACATGCTTATATAATGTTCCAGATTTCTGTTAACTTCATGATGCCTTGTTGGGAGCATGTTATTGATTGATCCATGCCTCTTCTGGAGATGCTCAAATTACATGTTTTGTAGAATTCTATCAGTACTTTGTTCACATGCCATGTTTGCTAATTTTGGATGTCATATGCCTCTGTTCCATGCTTGCAAACATGCTATCATAATGTTGCTGTTTTACACTTCTTGAAACTGTTTTAATATTCAATGTTGTCGTGTTGGTTCCCACTAATCCATGAGCCATATGTATACGATGCCATGATGTTATTTGCTCTTTGTTATCTTTACTTTGATTCTAAACTTGTTTTACCATGTCTCTTTCTTGCTCTCAAGTTGCCATCATATCAACTCTGGTCATGCATATGCTCCTGTGTTATAAAGTTGCATTTTGCATTGATCATCTTGGTTTAATCTTGATGCTTATGAACCTTAACCTTAATGATATTTGAAGTATGTTATCTTTAATTGAAGTGCATGTCAAGTTTGTGCTCATATGATTACTGTAGCATGTTGTTTTGATGTTTGCAAAGTGCCTACTTGCTGTTTTGGGAAGATTGTTGTTATATCTTGATTGGAGTGTATGTGTTGCACCATTGGTGTTGCACCGTTGCTCCGTTTTGAGCCTGCTCTATATGGAACTTGCTTGATTTTGCATGTAGTTTCATCTTATCATGTTGCATCAATGTTTTGAGAGTGTTTGCTTGATGTTTGAATGTATTTTGCATCAATGCCATGTTTAACTTGTGTTGCTCATATCTTCTAGGCCGTAGCTCTGAATTAAATGAACTTTATATGTAACTTGACTAGAATTTCGTGTAGATCATCTTGATGAATATTAACTTGCTGTCTAACAATTTAAATATAAGTTTTGTTCAGATCTGGACCAATTTCGAAATTTGCATATGAGGACTTACATGATTTGTTATATGTTGTTTCCGGTCTCATTTAAACTTGCTTTGATTTGTTATTCTTGTATGCATCATCTCTTTCCATGAGTAGCATCATATAGCATTTGTCATGCATCATACTCAGTTGAGCATCATGTCATGTTTATGTGTTGTGTGTTCACCGTGTTGTTCGCTTTCTTTCCGGTTGTGCTTCTTCTTGATAGTTCCTGTTTCGTTGCGATCGTGAGGATTCCTTCGAATACGCTTGGTTCATCTTCATCCGTTCGTCTTCTTCATGGACTCGTTGTTCTTCCTAGCGGGATTTCAGGCAAGATGACCGTTACCCTGGATCTCACTACTATCATTGCTATGCTAGTTGCTTCGTTCTATCGCTATGCTGTGCTACCTATCACTTGCTTATAAGCCTCCCTAATTGCCATGTTAGCCTCTAACCTTCATCCTTCCCAGCAAAATGTTGTTTGGCTATGTTACCGCTTTTGTTCAGCCCCTCTTATAGCATTGTTAGTTGCAGGTGAAGTGGAAGATTGCTCCATGTTGGAACATGTTTATGTTGGGATATCACAATATCCCTTATCTAATTAATGCATCTATATACTTGGTAAAGGGTGGAAGGCTCGACCTTATGCCTGGTGTTTTGTTCCACTCTTGCCGCCCTAGTTTCTGTCATACTGGTGTTATGTTCCTTGATTTTGCGTCCTTAACACGGTGAGGGGTATGGGACCCTCCTGACAGTTCGCTTTGAATAAAACTCTTCCAGCAAGGCTGAAAGCACAAGTGCTCCCTGGGTTATTTTGGTAATTAATGTCAACATATCTCTTGTTGGAATAATACTTTTACCAAGTATGTTTCAGATAAGTTCAACAATGGAGTGGTGTGGACTAGAGGATGTGGAACCCCTTCAAGATGCTAAGGACAAAGGATTGGCTCAAGCTCAATGCACATGACTCTACATTTTGCTTTTAGTGATCGAAGATCACATTGAGTCCATAGGAAAGCCAATACTATTAAGAGGGGATGAGGTGTTGCTTAATGGCTTGCTTGCTCAAAGTGCTTAGTGATATGCTCCAAAGCCCTCAGCCACTTTCCCACATCCACATACGTCCCAAATCAAAAGTCAAACTTGGCCCTACCGAATCTTTCTATCCGGTGCCACGGAGTTCAGATGACATAGCCACTGCCAGAAACCCTAATCAAGTCGGTCTCATTGATGGGATCTTGGTCTCACCGAGATGGGCTTGCAAACTCTCTGTTGCCTATGGCAATAATATCGGTCCCACCGAGGTATGCAATCAGTCCCACCGAGTTTTCCTGGCCAACTCTCTGTTTTGCTTATTACCCAAATCGGTTCCACCAAGTTTGTGTAATCGGTTAAACCGAGTTGAGGCTTTACCCTAACCCTAGCACATCGGTCCTACCGAGTTGATCATGTCGGTCCCATCGAAATGCCTAACGGTCACATTATGAACTAAATCGGTCTGACCGAGTCTCACGATTCGGTCCCACCGAGTTTGGTATGTTGTGTGTAACGATTAGATTTTGTGTGGAGGCTATATATACCCCTCCACCCACTCTTCATTCATGGAGAGAGCCATCAAAACATGCCTACACTTCCAACATACATTTTCTGAGAGAGAACCACCTACACTTGTGTTGAGGTCAAGATATTCCATTCCTACCACATAAATATTGATCTCTAGCCTTCGCCAAATTGCTTTCCACTCAAATCTTCTTTCCACCAATTCCAAATCCTGTGAGAGAGAGTTGAGTGTTGGGGAGACTATCATTTGAAGCCCAAGAGCAAGGAGTTCATCATCAACACACCATTTGTTACTTCTTGGAGAGTGGTGTCTCCTAGATTGGCTAGGTGTCACTTGGGAGCCTCTGTCATGATTGTGGAGTTGAACCAAGGAGTTTGTAAGGGCAAGTAGATCGCCTACTTCGTGAAGATCTACCCTAGTGAGGCAAGTCCTTCATGGGCGATGACCATGCTGGGATAAACAAGGTTGCTTCTTCGTGGACCCTTCGTGGGTGGATCCCTCCGTGGACTCGCGCAACCGTTACCCTTCGTGGGTTGAAGTCTCCATCAACGTGGATGTACGATAGCACCACCTATCGGAACCACGGATAAAAAATCTCCGTGTCTCCAAATTGCGTTTGCACACTCCAATCCTATCCCTTTACATTCTTGCAATTTGCATGCTTTACTTTCTGCTGCTCATATACTCTTGTCATGCTTGCTTGATATGTATTGTGAATGTTAAAACTTGTGCCAAACTCCACTTCAACTTAAAGAGATTAAAAACTGCAACTTTTCTTACTTAGAGTCTATTCACCCCCCTCTAGACACCTCTTCTCGATCCTTTTCAATTGGTATCAGAGCTTTGATCTCCATTTCTTTGGCTTAAACACCATTGGAGGAAGATGGATGAGTCTACTTTGGGGAATCTTAGACATAGAGTGCCCATACTTGATGGAGAGTATTTTCATGAGTGAAAAAATGAGATGCTTGTGATTTTCAATAAATATCATTGACACAAGTACATTACTATCCCTTGTGCACCTCATGTTGATCCTATGCATCCTACCCTTGATGAGTCAATTGACATGATTCGCAATCTTAGAACTGTTGATCTTATCACTAGAGGTTTGCCTAGAAACTTGATAGGTTACTTGCCTACTCTTATGTGTGCCTACACCATATGGAAATTTCTAGAGGAACGCTTTCCAAATTATTCCTTGCAAAATCTAGATGAAATTCTCCATAAGTCTATTGCCTTGAGTAAAATGAATTCCAATGATCCTATGTTTGGTGATTGTCCATTTGAGCTTACAAATCTTATGCGTGCCAAAGGAGATGTTGGAATTATTAGCAATATTATTTTCGAAGCTATTAGAATTCATAAAGAAGATCATTGTCAAACTCATTCTAATGAATCACCCTCTCTAGGAATTGATCCATCACATGACGATGTTGAACATGGATACTATGATGAAGATGATGATAGTGACTTTGATCTTGATGATGCAATGAGACACTTTGGTCTTATGGCAAATCTTCGGGGATACATGGCATGAGGAAAGGAATGGTTTCTTGATAGTGGATGTACCGATCACATGACCGGAGATAAAGATATGTTTCGTGAGCTTGCTGAAATCGACGACCCTCGAAAGTATGTCACTTTTGGTGACAACTCAAAGGGTAAGGTGGTTGGCCTCGGTAAGATGGCCATCTCACATGATAGCTCCATACAAAATGTCATGCTCATTGAATCTCTTGGCTATAATTTACTTTCAGTATCTAGACTTGCTGATTTTAGTTTCAGTGTCCTATTTACTGAAGTAGATTGCCAAGTGTTTCGTAGAGATAATCATAAAATGGTCTTTACCGGTATACGTAGAGGTGATCTTTACATTGTTGATTTCACTAAAAAGGCTCAACCTAGAACTTGCTTAATTGCTAAATCCTCTAAAGGCTGGTTGTGGCATAGACGGTTAGGTCATGTGGGCATGCGAAACCTTGACAAGCTTATTAAAGGTAATCATATCCTTGGTGTTAACGATGTCATATTTGATAAGGATAGACTTTGCAATGCTTGTCAAGCAGGTAAATAGGTTGGAGGAAGGCATCCCGTGAAGAACATCATGACCACAAGGAGGCCGCTCGAGCTACTTCACATGGATCTTTTCGATCCCAACGCTTACAAAAGTCTCGGTGGAAATTATTTTGGTCTAGTCATAGTCGATGATTTTTCAAGATTTACATGGGTGTTCTTTCTCGAAGATAAATCGCAGGTCCAAAAGATCTTCAAAAATTTCGCTAGGAAGGCCCAAAATCAATTTGAAGTGAAGATAAAGAAGGTTCGCAGCGACAATGGAACGGAGTTCAAGAACGCAAATGTGGACACCTTTCTTGACGAAGAAGGGATTTAACATGATATCTCAGCTACGTACACACCTCAACAAAATGGAGTTGTTGAGAGGAAGAACCGGACTCTCATCGAAATGGCGAGAAAGATGCTTGATGAGTACAAGACGTCAAAGCACTTTTGGGCAGAAGCGGTTGAGACAGCTTGTCATGCAACAAATCGTTTGTATCTTCACAAGCTACTCGGCAAGACGACATACGAGCTCCTCACCAGTAACAAACCCCAAGTTGGATACTTTCGGGTATTAAGCTCAAAGTGCTACATTCTTGATAAACATCATCGTTCTAAATTTGCCCCTAAATCTCATGAAGGTTTCCTACTTGGTTATGGCTCAAACTCTCACACTTACCGTGTCTACAATAATTTCACCCGAAAGGTTGAAGAGACGGTAGCTGTGAAGTTTGATGAATCTAACGGCTCGCAAGTAGAGCAATTGTCAATTGATGTAGGATACAAAGACCCTTCGGAAGCAATCCAAGACTTGTCTATTGGCAAGATTCGTCCAACGGAGGTGAAGGAGAGTACCTTGTCCGTCCAAGTCGAAGCTTCCACCTCACGACAAGGTGAACCAAGAGTTGATACGGAAGCATCCACAAGTGGGACACACCAAGACGAAGGAAACGAGGAAGTACACCAAGATGAACATTAACAACCTCCTTCTCCACCACGACAAGAGAATGACAACGTCAACAATGAAGAAGGCCAAGAAGAAGAACAAGATGAAGAAGATGTTCCACCCAGATCCAAGCAAAAGCTTCCACGAGTTCGACCAAGAGTCGTCAAAGACCATCCCATCGAGCAAATCTACAATGATATCCAAACCGAGAGAATCACTCGCTCTAAAACTCGTTTGGCAAACTTTAGTGAACATTATTGATACGTCTCCAACGTATCTATAATTTTAGATTGTTCCATGTTATTATATTACCCCTTTTGGATGTTTATGGGCTTTATTTTACACATTTATATCATTTTTGGGACTAACCTACTAACCGGAGGCCCAGCCCATATTGCTGTTTTTTGCCTATTTCAGTATTTCGAAGAAAAGGAATATCAAACGGAGTCCAAAAAGAATGAAACCTTCGGGAGCGTTATTTTTGGAACAAACGTGATCCAGAGGACTTGGAGTGCAAGTCAAGAAGCAGCCAAGGCTCCCACGAGATAGGAGGGCGCGCCCCCCTATAGGGCGCGCCCCCTGTCTCGTGGGCCCCTCGGGCGGCCACCGACGTACTTCTTCCTCCTATATATACCTACGTACCCCAAAAACATCCAGGAGCAACACGAAACACAATTTCCACCACCGTAACCTTCTGTATCCGCGAGATCCCATCTTGGAGCCTTCACCGACGGTCTGTCGGAGGGGGAATCAACCACGGAGGGCCTCTACATCAACATCCTTGCCCCTCCGATGAGTTGTGAGTAGTTTACCATAGACCTACGAGTCCATAGTTATTAGCTAGATGGCTTCTTCTCTCTTTTTGGATCTCAATACAATGTTCTCCCCCTCTCTTGTGGAGATCTATTCGATGTAAACTCTTTTTGCGGTGTGTTTGTAGAGATCCGATGAATTGTGGGTTTGTGATCAAGTTTATCTATGAATAATATTTGAATCTTCTCTGAATTCTTTTATGTATGATTGGGTTATCTTTGCAAGTCTCTTCGAATTATCAGTTTGGTTTGGCCTACTAGATTGATCTTTCTTGCCATGGGAGAAGTGCTTAGCTTTGTGTTCAATCTTGCGGTGTCCTTACCCAATGACAGAAAGGGTTGCAAGGCACGTATTGTATTGTTGCCATGGAGGATAACAAGATGGGGTTTATATCATATTGCTTGAGTTTATCCCTCTACATCATGTCATCTTGCTTAATGCGTTTCTATGTTCTTATGAACTTAATACTCTAGATGCAGGCAGGAGTCGGTCGATGTGCGGAGTAATAGTAGTAGATGCAGGCAGGAGTCGGTCTACTTGTTATGGACGTGATGCCTATATACATGATCATGCCTAGATAATGTCATAACTATGCGCTTTTCTATAGTTGCTCGACAGTAATTTGTTCACCCACCGTAATACTTATGCTATCTTGAGAGAAGCCACTAGTGAAACCTATGGCCCCCGGGTCTATCTCTTATCATATTTGCTTTCAATCTACTTTTATTTGCATCTTTACTTTTTGCATCTATATTATAAAATACTAAAAATATATTTATCTTATCATACTATCTTTATTAGATCTCACTTTCGCAAGTGGCCGTGAAGGGATTGACAACCCCTTTATTGCATTGGTTGTGAGTTCTTTGTTTGTTTGTGTAGGTGCGTGGGACTTTTGAGGAGCCTCCTACGGGATTGATACCTTGGTTCTCAAAAACTAAGGGAAATACTTATGCTACTATTGCTGCATCAACCTCTCCTCTTCGAGGAAAACCAACGCAAGCTCAAGACGTAGAAAAAAGGATTTCTGGCGCCGTTGCCGGGGAGGTCTTCGCTCAAGTCAAGACATACCAAGTACCCATCACAAACTCATCTCCCTCGCATTTACATTATTTGCCATTTGCCTCTCGTTTTCCTCTCCCCCACTTCACCCTTGCCGTATTATTCGCCCTCTTTTTCCCAATCTCTCTCTCTTTTTCGCTTTCCTTTTTCTGTTTGCTTGTGTGTTGGATTACTTGTTGCCATGGCGCAAGATAATACCAGATTGTGTGATTTCCTTAGTACTCCGATTGCTCCTCTTAATGATGTTGAGTTGTGAAATCAATACCGCTTTGCTGAATCTTGTTAGGAAAGATCAATTCGCCGGCCTTCCTAGTGAAGATGCCGCTACTCATCTAAACAATTTTGTTGATTTGTGTGATATGCAAAATAAGAAAGATACGGATAACAATATTGTCAAATTGAAGTTATTTCCTTTTTCACTTAGAGATCGTGCTAAAGTTTGGTTTTCGTCTTTGCTTAAAAATATTATTGATTCTTGGAACAAGTGCAAAGATGCTTTTATATCTAAGTATTTTCCTCCCACTAAGATTATCACTCTTAGGAACAATATTATGAATTTTAAACAACTTGATCATGAGCATGTTGCCCAATCTTGGGAAATAATGAAATTGATGCTTCATAATTGCCCTACTCGTGGTTTCAATTTATGGATGATCATACAAAATTTTTATGCCGGTTTGAACTTTTCTTCTAGAAATCTCTTAGATTCATCCGCGGGAGGCACGTTTATGGAAATCATGTTAGGAGATGCTACAAAACTTCTTGATAATATTATGGCTAATTATTCTCAATGGCACACCGAAAGATCTTCTAGTAAAAAAGTGCATGCTATAGAAGAAATCAATGTTTTGAGTGGAAAGATGGATGAACTTATGAAGATGTTTGCTACTAAAAATACTCCTCTTGATCCCAATGATATGCCTTTGTCTTCTTTGATTGAGAATAATAATGAATCTATGGATGTGAATTTTGTTGGTAGGAATAGTTTTGGAAACAATGCTTATAGAGGAAACTTTAATGCTAGACCATTCCCTAGAAATTCCTCTAATAATTATGGAAATTCCTATAATAATTCTTATGGTAATTTTAATAAGATGCCCTCTGATTTTGAGAATAGTGTGAAAGAATTTATGGTTTCTCAAAAGAATTTTAATGCTTTGCTTGAGGAAAAATTGCTCAAAGTTGATGATTTGGCTAGGAACGTTGATAAACTTTTGCTTGATGTTGATTCTCTTAAAATTAGATCTTCTCCTCCTAAGCATGATATCAATGAGTCTCTCAAAGTAATGAGAATTTCCATTGATGAGTGTAGGAAAGAACCGCTAGATTGCGTGCTAAAAGAGAAAGCTTTATAAAAGCGTGTTCTTCTAGTTTCCATGAAAATAATGATGAGGATCTTAAAGTTATTGATGTGTCTCCTATTAGATCTATGTTTTGCAATATAAATTTTGATGACTATGGGACTGATGATGAATCAACTTTGCCTAGAAGGCATCCCAAAAATTCGGAGTCTTTAGATCTTGATGCTAAAATTGGTAAAAGTGAGATTGGAAAATCCTCAACTTCTAATAACATTGAACCTACCATCTCGGATTTCAAGGAATTTGATTATGATAATTGTTCTTTAAAAGGTTGTATTTCCTTATTGCAATCCGTTGTTAATTCTCCTCATGCTTATAGTCAAAATAAAGATTTTACCAAACATATCGTTGATGCATTGATGCAATCTTATGATGAAAAACTTAATTTGGAACTTTCTATACCTAGAAAACTTAATGATGAGTGGGAACCTACTATAAAGATTATAATTAAAGATTATGAGTGTTTTGCTTTGTGTGATTTGGGTGCTAGTGTTTCCACGATTCCGAAAACTTTATGTGATATTCTAGGTTTCCATGATCTTGATGATTGCTCTTTAAATTTGCACCATGCGGATTCCACCATTAAAATATCAATGGGAAGGATCAATGATGTTCTTATTGTTGCAAATAGAAATTTGGTGCCCATGGATTTTATCGTTCTTGATATAGATTGCAATATTTCTTGCCCTATTATTCTTGGTAGACCTTTCCTTAGAATGATTGGCGCGATTATTGATATGAAGGAAGGGAATATTAGATTCCAATTTCCATTAAAGGAAGGCGTGGAGCACTTTCCAAGAAAGTAAGTCATATTACCTTATGAATCTATCATGCGGGCTACTTATGAATTTAGTGCCAAAGATGGCACTCGTTAGATCTATCTTCGCTTTTATGCCTAGCTAGGGGCGTTAAACGATAGCGCTAGTTGGGAGGCAACCCAATTTTCTTTATGTTTTTTGTTTTTTCTCCTGTTTAGTAATAAATCTTGCATCTACCTTCTGTTTAGATGTGTTTTTATC
>NW_025230158.1:3675-4374 GCF_018294505.1 Triticum aestivum | reverse complement strand
TTTAATTAGGGTTTGTGCCAAGTAGAACCTATAGGATAACCTACGATGATAGTTGATTTGATTCTGCTGAAAAACAGTAACTTTGCGCGCATGAATATAATTTTGTTAAATCACAGGAACGTGCTTTTGCGTTGATTCATTTTGATGCTGTTCAATAAACAAATTTTCCAGAACGTCCTATTTTTGTAGGATTTTTAGAGTTCCATAAGTGTGTGTTAGTTACAGATTGCTACAGACTGTTCTGTTTTTGACAGATTCTGTTTTTCGTGTGTTGTTTGCTTATTTTGATGCATCTATGGCTAGTAAAATAGTTTATAAACCATAGAGAAGTTGGAATACAGTAGGTTTAACACCAAAATAAATAAAGAACGAGTTCATTACAGTACCTTATGTGGTGGTTTTGTTTTCTTTCACTAACAGAGCTTATAAGATTTCCTATTGAGTTTTGTGTTGTGAAGTTTTCTAGTTTTGGGTAAAGCTTTTATGGACTATGAAATAAAGGGTGGCAAGAGCCTAAGCTTGGGGATACCCATGGCACCCCAAGATATTAAAGAATATCCAAAATCCTAAGCTTGGGGATGCCCCGGGAAGGCATCCCCTCTTTCGTCTTCGTTCATTGGTAACTTTACTTGGAGCTATATTTTTATTCGCCACATGATATGTGTTTTGCTTGGAGCGTCGTGTATTTTATTAGTCTTT
>NW_025230158.1:0-2800 GCF_018294505.1 Triticum aestivum | reverse complement strand
CTTTTTTAGTTTACCACAATCATCCTTGCTGTACACATCTTTTGGGAGAAGCCTATTTGATAAGAATTTGCTAGAATACTCTATGTGCTTCACTTATATCTTTTGAGCTTGATAGTTTTTGCTCTAGTGCTTCACTTATATCTTTTAGAGCATGGTGGTGTCTTAATTTTGAAGAAATTTCTAGTCTCTAATGCTTCATTTATATTATTTTGAGAGTCTTTTAGAACAGCATGGTATTTGCTTTGGTCATAAAGTTGGTCCTAGAATGAGGAGCATCCAAGTTGGGTATAATAAAAACTATCATAGAAAGTGAATTGGATGCTATGATCTATTTGATGCTTGATAATTGTTTTGAGATATGGAGGTAGTGATATTAAAGTCATGCTAGTTGGGTGATTTTGAATTTAAAGAATGCTTGTGTTGAAGTTTGTGATTCCCGTAGCATGCACGTATGGTGAACCGCTTTGTGATGAAGTTGGAGCACAATTTTATTTATTGAGTGTCTTCCTTATGAGTGGCGGCCGGGGACGAGCGATGGTCTTTTCCTACCAATCTATCCCCCTAGGAGCATGCGCGTAGTGCTTTGGTTTTTGATGACTTCTAAATTTTTGCAACAAGTATATGAGTTCTTTTGACAAATGTTGAGTCCATGGATTATACACACCCTTTCACCCTTCCATCATTTCTAGCCTTTCTTGTGCCGCACAACTTTCGCCAGTACCATACACCCACCATACTCCTTCCTCAAAACATCCACCATACCTACCTATTATGGGATTTCCATAGCCATTCCGAGATATATTGCCATGCAACTTTCCACCGTTCAGTTCATATGACACGCATTACTTTTGTCATATTGCTCTTTGCATGATCATGTAGTTGACATTGTATTTGTGCCAAGGCCACCTTCATAATTTTCATACATGTCACTCTTGATTCATTGCATATCCCGGTACACCGCCGGAGGCATTCATATAGAGTCATATCTTGTTCTAGCTTTGAGTTGTAATTCTTGAGTTATAAATCCATAGAAGTGTGATGATGTTCATTATTAGAGTATTGTCCTAGTGAGGAAAGGATGATGAAGACTATGATTCCCCCACAAGTCGGGATGAGACTTCAGACTTTACAAAAAGAAAAAAAGAAGAAAGAAGAAAATAAAAAAATAGAAAGGCCAAAAAGAAAAAGAAAAAAAGAAGGCCAAAAAAAAGAAAAAAAAAGAAAAGGAAAAAAGAAAAAAATTAAATGAGAGAGAAAGAGAGCAGGGACAATGCTACTATCTCTTTTCCACACTTGTGCTTCAAAATAGCACCATGATCTTCATGATAGAGAGTCTCATATGTTGTCACTTTCATATACTAGTGGGAATTTTCACTGTAGAACTTGGCTTGTATATTCCAATGATGGGCTTCCTCAAAAATGCCCTAGGTCTTCGTGAGCAAGCGAGTTGGATGCACACCCACTTAGTTTCTTTTGTTGAGCTTTCATATATTTATATCTCTAGTGCATCCGTTGCATGGCAATCCCTACTCACTCACATTGATATCTATTAATGGGCATCTCCATAGCCCGTTGATACACCTAGTTGATGTGAGACTATCTTCTCCTTTTTGTCTTCTCCACAACCACCATTCTATTCCACATATAGTGTTATGTCCATGGCTCACGCTCATGTATTGCGTAAAAGTTGAAAGAGTTTGAGATTATTAAAGTATGAAACAAATGCTTGGCTTGTCATCAGGGTTGTGCATGATTAAATACTTTGTGTGATGAAGATAGAGCAACAGCCAGACTATATGATTTTGTAGGGATAACTCTCTTTAGCCATGTTATTTTGAGAAGACATGATTACTTTGATTAGTATGCTTGAAGTATTACTATTTCTTATGTCAATATAAACTTTTATTTTGTATCATTTGGATCTGAACATTCATGCCACAATAAAGAAAATTACATTATGAATTATGCTAGGTAGCATTCCACATCAAAAATTCTCTTTTATCATTTACCTACTCGAGGACAAGCAGGAATTAAGCTTGGGGATGCTTGATACGTCTCCAACGTATCTATAATTTTTGATTGTTCCATGCTATTATATTACCCATTTTGGATGTTTATGGGCTTTATTTTACACATTTATATCATTTTTGGGACGAACCTACTAACTGGAGGCCCAGCCCATATTGCTATTTTTTTTGCCTATTTTAGTATTCCGAAGAAAAGTAATATCAGACTGAGTCCAAACGGAATGAAACCTTCGGGAGCATGATTTTTGGAACATACGTGATCCAGAGAACTTGGAGTGCAAGCCAGGAAGTAGTCGAGGCTCCCACGAGATAGGAGGGTGCCCCCCCATGTAGGGCGCGCCCCTTGTCTCGTGGGCCCCTCGGGCGGCCACCGACGTACTTCTTCCTCCTATATATACCTACGTACCCCGAAAACATCCAGGAGCAACACGAAACACAATTTCCACCACCGTAACCATCTGTATCCGCGAGATCCCATCTTGGAGCCTTCGCCGGTGTTCTGCCGGAGGGGGAATCAACCATGGAGGGCCTCTACATCAACATCCTTGCCCCTCCGGTGAGTTGTGAGTAGTTTACCACAGACCTATGTGTCCATAGTTATTAGCTAGATGGCTTCTTCTCTCTTTTTGGATCTCAATACAATGTTCTCCCCCTCTCTTGTGGAGATCTATTCGATGTAAACTCTTTCTGCGGTGTGTTTGTAGAGATCCGATGAATTGTGGGTTTATGATCAAGTTTATCTATGAATAATATTTGAATCTTCTCTGAATTCT
>NW_025230157.1:0-16164 GCF_018294505.1 Triticum aestivum | reverse complement strand
CCCCCCCCCTATAGGGCGCGCCCCCTGTCTCGTGGGCCCCTCGGGCGGCCACCGACGTACTTCTTCCCCCTATATAAGCCTACACACCCCAAAAACATGCAGGGAGCCACCTAAACACAATTTCCACCGCCGTAACCTTCTGTATCTGCGAGGTCCCATCTTGGAGCCTTCGCCGGCGTTCTGCCGGAGGGGGAATCGACCACGGAGGGCTTGTACATCAACATCCTTGCCCCTCCGATGAGTTGTGAGTAGTTTACCACAAACCTACGGGTCCATAGTTATTAGGTAGATGGATTCTTCTCTCTATTTGGATCTCAATACAATGTTCTCCCCCTCTCTTGTGGATATCTATTCGATGTGAACTCTTTTTGCGGTGTGTTTGTCGAGGTCTGATGAATTGTGGGTTTATGATCAAGGTTATCTATGAATAATATTTGAATCTTCTCTGAATTCTTTTATGCATGATTGAGTTATCTTTGCAAGTCTATTCGAATTATCAGTTTGGTTTGGCCTACTAGATTGATCTTTCTTGCCATGGGAGAAGTGCTTAGCTTTGGGTTCAATCTTGCGGTGTCCTTACCTAGTGACAGAAAGGGTTGCAAGGCACGTATTGTATTGTTGCCATCGAGGATAACAAGATGGGTTTTATATTATATTGCTTGAGTTTATCCCTCTACATCATGTCATCGTGCTTAATGCTTTACTCTGTTCTTATGAACTTAATACTGTAGATGCAGGCAGGAGTCAGTCGGTGTGTGGAGTAATAGTAGTAGATGCAGGCAGGAGTCGGTCTACTTGTTGCGGATGTGATGCCTATATACATGATCATGCCTAGATAATCTCATAATTATTCGCTTTTCTATCAATTGCTCGACAGTAATTTGTTCACCCACCGTAATACATATGCTATCTTGAGAGAAGCCACTAGTGAAACCTATGGCCCCCGGGTCTATCTCTTATCATATTTGCTTCCAATCTACTTTTATTTGCATCTTTACTTTTTGCATCTATATTACAAAATACCAAAAATATATTTATCTTATCATACTATCTCTATTATATCTCACTTTCGCAAGTGGCCGTGAAGGGATTGACAACCCTTTTATTGCGTTGGTTGCGAGTTCTTTGTTTGTTTGTGTAGGTGCGGGGGACTTTTGAGGAGCCTCCTACTGGATTGATACCTTGGTTCTCAAAAACTGAAGGAAATACTTACGCTACTTTGCTGCATCACCATTTCCTCTTCAAGGAAAACCAACGCAAGCTCAAGACGTAGCACCCACCCCGCCCTTAGATCCGGGGCTGGCCTCATCATCCTAAGACGGGAGCGTAAGCCCCGCCGGACCTCTCCCCCTTGTGGAGCTCCTTACCGAAGACCCAGATGCAATCCTAGACTTGGCTTTGGGTAGCCATCCTGAACTATCGATGTCTGCGCTCATTGGATCCGATCAGGTATCCCACGCCGAACTCAGCCCCGTATATCCACAGTTTCTAGTCCAACTTCCGCTCTTGGATGAAGCATTGGGTTTGATGGAGTCTATTGCCATCACGGAGGCCTTGCCTCCGAACTGTACCCAGCTTGGACTGGGGGCCGAGAGCGGGGAATTTTATGCCCCACCCACCACCCACTGAATAGCCACTTTCAAGGATTAACCGACATGTTGGACTATGCGTCCGAAGACATCGATGCCATGGACGATGATGCCGACGCTGAACCAACCCAAGTCCCACCCGACACGGGGTATTGGACGACCACGTCAACCTACGATGTGTACATGGTGGATACTCCGGATAAAAAGAACGATGAGGATAACGAAGCCCCGATGAGGACAAACCCGTCGATAAACCACCAAAGCGCCGACGTCAGAGGTGCCATGCATGATCGCGTCGGGCGAAGGACAGTAATACTGGCACCAGAGATAATGAGACTCTGGATGATGCCGAATATCCCGAATACCCCGTCGACCAACATCGGAACAGGACGAAAGGGAAGAGGATGAATATAGTCCCGAACATGCTGATCACAAAGATTCGGAAGACAACAACTATATGCCAGAAATCGAAGAGGAAGTTAACCTCGGTGACGAAGATTTTATCATCCCAGAGAAACCCCACGATCAAGAACGGTTTAAGCGACAACTCATTGCCATAGCTCGGAGCCTGAAAAAGAAACAACAGCAGCTTAAAGCTGAGCAGGATACGCTTAATGATAGGTGGACTAAGGTCCTGGCCGCTGAGGAATACAACCACGAGCGACCTGTCAATAGTTACCCTAAGCGCAAGCTGGTGCCACAATTCGAGGACGAAGCCCTTGAGCCAATACCGTCGAAATATGACCAAGCAGACCAACCAGACCGACCACCACGTGGGCGAGATCAAATGACATATCAAGACGAACACCAACCCGCACCCCCTCGCCGAAGAGGCAGGGAGACAGAGCCGCGGGATACACGTATGACTTACAACATGACCTAGCCAATAGAGCTGGTCAAACTAGACCAATCTAGGGATCAAGGGGCCATGCCCCGGTGCGAGACAACCGCTATGAAGCCCGGTGTGACGACTATTACTATATTCGGGATCAGAACCGAACTCGAATGTCAGCCGATCTTCGCCACACTGTTGCATGATATAAAGGGGCCACACACCATTTATGCTTCACCGATGAGGTCGTGGAACACCAATTTTTGGAAGGGTTTAAACCCATAAACATTAAACAGTACGATGGAATGATGGATCCGGTCGTCTGGATTGAGGATTTCCTTCTCAACATTCACATGGCTAGAGGAGATAACCTCCACGCCATCAAATACCTTCCTCTAAAGCTGAAAGGACCAGAACGGCACTGGATAAACACCCTCCAAGAAATCTCCATTGGAACCTGGCGAGATTTGGAAGATGCTTTTCGGGCCAACTTTCAGGGCACTTATGTCCGGCCACCGGATGCTGACGACTTGAGTCACATAATTCAGCAGCCAGGTGAATCAGCTCGCAAAGAATCGGTTCTTAACTAAAAAGAACCAGATCGTGGACAATCCGGACGCCGAAACCTTAGGGGCCTTTAAACACAATGTCCATGATGAATGGCTCGCCTGACACCATGGGCAGGAAAAGCCAAAGACCATGGCAGCCTTGGCTGCACTTATGACCTAGTTCTGTGCGGGTGAAGACAGATGGTTCGCTCATAGAAGCAACAGCTCAGGTGACCCCGACACTTCCGAAGTGCGGGACGGCAATTGTAAACCACGCCGCAATGAAAACAAACGCCGGAACAACAATGACGACACAGACGATACGGCAGTCAATGCTGGATTCAGTGGCCCTAAGTTCGGTTAGCGGAAGAAACCTTTCAAAGGCAACTAGGACGGGCCATCCAGCTTGGATAAAATCCTTGAGAGGACCAGTCAGATTCATGGCACACCCGATAAGCCTGCGAACCACACCAACAAGAATTGTTGGGTTTTCAAACAGGTCGGTAAGATAAGTACTGCATAGAAGGCAAAGGGACCTCCAAGCGAAGATGGCGATGAGCCCCGTCAGCCGAACAACGGGGGTCAGAAGCAGTTTCCCCCCGAGGTAAAGACACTGAACATGATTTATGTCACTCACATTCCTAAAGGGGAGCGCAAGTGCACATTATGGGACATCTACGCTGTAGAGCCTGTCTCCCCCAAGATCAACCCATGGTCAGCCTGTCCGATCACCTTCGATCGCAGGGACCACCCAACCGGTATCCATCATGGGGGTTCGGCCTCCCTCGTACTCGATCCAATTATTGACGGATACCACCTCACCAGAGTCCTTATGGACGGAGGTAGCAGTCTTAACTTGATCTATCAAGATACCGTCCGTAAGATGGGCATTGACCCATCACGGATCAAGCTTAGCAGCACTACCATTAAAGGTGTGATCCCAGGAATGGAGGCCCATTGCATGGGCTCACTTGCACTAGAGGTAGTAATTGGCTTCCCAGACAACTTCCGCAACAAAGAGTTGATATTCTACATCGTCCCCTTCCGCACTGCTCGGACGAACCGCTTTCGCCCGCTTTAATGCAGTCCTGCACTACGCTTACTTAAAGCTTAAAATACCCGGACCCCATGGCGTTATTACAGTAAATGGTAATATGGAGCGTCCCTCCGTACTGAGGAGCACACCTTGGCACTTGCAGTCGAGGTGTATGGCGGCCTCATCAAGCCGAACAGTTCCGACCAATAAAGCCAGCGATGTATCCAAACGAGTATGGTCCGAACATAATAGTGATAAATCAATGGATCCGGACCTTCATTAGAAGTTCGTCCTCCGCTGAATGCCTTACCAGTTTGCGGCTCGTGTACCACATGTAAATAATTACACACTAAAAATACCTTGGGCAGCGCCAGTGGCACACTGCGAAATAGGTCCATTGCACGGCTTAACCCTATCTGGACCGCATACATCTTTTTCCTCTTATTACCGGTTCATCAAGAGCCATACTTGCTAGATGGTTATTGCAGGAGCCCCTTTTAAGGCTAGAATTTCCCAACCGATCCAATACTCCTATTAAAGGACTTCTTACTAAGGAGAAATGGCACAGACGCGCGGCAGGGCACCACTAGAGTTTTTTTTGAACTATGGTCTTTGGGCCCTGTATCAGACTTTTCCTTATGTAAAATCTTTTCTTTTCCTCTTTAGGCACGTAATATGACCTTAGCATTGAACGGCATTGTCTGTCATCAACATATCAATAAAAATATAAAGGAAGGAGATGATTATTATCTTCTTGGTTCGGTCCTGGTATTACAATGTCATCTGTGTTCCCCATTACGTTCGACTGACAGATGTGGTTCGACACGGCCTTCATACTAGCGGATGTATCTGACCCCACAAAACTCTTAAGTGCAGACACCTATAGGGAGCTCTTCGGCGTCACGGATATTGCATTATATGTATCGGCTCCGAATCATGTCTTTGGTCTATAGTTGGTTGCCCGGCTCCAATGTTTGCCACCTTACGTTCCGCAAGTTTGGCTAAGGTAGTAAAAGGAGAACTACTGCGATTGTATTTCCGGCTCGTCCGATTAAGTAACTCGATAGAGAAAGCCAAAAACTAACTGTCATGATAGGCGAGAGCGGGTCAGCGATTTGGTGACTAAGGGTTATACTTCAAATCGTTCGTGATTTATGCCGTGTTATATTAGGGACTGGGCTTTTGACCAACCACGTTGCAAAGGCGCCATACTCCAGATTGTCATTCATGCAAAAAGGGGCTAGTACCTAGCGCCACTAGTGGACTCTTATGGCTAAGTGAAAGTACTAAAGCTGCATAGTATGATTGCCTAGTTCATCTTGCAAGATGCCTCCTACATCGGACCAAGACGTTGGATAAAGTGCGGTCATGCGTTCCCGAACACCCCTGTAATATCTACGTGGGGGCTGAAGCCGATGAGTGGTAAACTTTCAGACATATAAACGGCCAGAATAGGAGGATAAACTAATCATAAAGCATAAGCATAGCTATTATATATCATGCGTTCATTACACGACTCTTACAAACTAGACTCAACTATTCAAGACGTCCTTTGAGCACTGGCCCTCCACAATGCGGGCTCCCTCGAGGACCTCGTCAAAGTACTTCTTCGGCCGCCGGTGCTCCTTGCCTTCAGGTGGCCCTGTGGTGGCAATCTCAGTGGCCTTCATCTTCGCCCACTACACCTTGACACAGGCGAAGGCCATCCGAGCACCTTCTATGCAGGACGACCGCTTGAGGGCATCAATCCAAGGAAGCGCCTCCACCAGCCGCTTCACAAGTCTGAAGTGGCTGCTAGGGATGGACTCAGCCGGCCACAGATGGACTATTACATCCTACATAGCCAGTCCGGCCACCCTGTGCAGTTCGGACAACTACTTCAGCTGGTCACTCAAGGGCACTGGATGTTCTGGCGCAAGGTACTGCGACTAGAATAGCTTCTCTGTCGAGCTCCCCTCTTCGACTCGGAAGAATTTGGCGGCGGCCGCAATACTCCTTGGAAGATCCACAAAGACGCCTGGAGAACTCCTAACTCAAGTCAGCAAAATATATCTCTTACTAGTAAATCTACTCTACATGATAAAGGCCTTACCTGCCGCTATCTTCCTTGCCTCTTGGATCTCCTAGCGAGCTCCCTGGGCATCAACCCGGGCTTCTTTTGCGCTTTCCAGCGCTTTGGTGACCTCATAGGCCTGTTCCAAACTCTTTTCCTCCAAGGACTCGCACTTGGCGATGGCGTCCTTGAGCTCCTATTCGACCTCTTCCACCCGCGCCTCATGTCTGCGGCGGGCGGTTTGCTCCACCTCTAACTCCTTGGCTGCTTTGTCCACGGCCACCTTGCTCGCCTCCGCCTCCTTCTTGGCTTCGGCAAGGGCGCTTTTGTGGGACTCAACCTCGGCTGCGCCAACTGCGAGTATATTTATAACACTTTTAGTCCGTTTAAAATAACTAGCACACATATAATTTATGGATACGCCGTAATGTTGCATACCTTGGGTTTCGTTGAACCGCTTGTTGATGCGGTCAAGTTCCTCATCGGATAGCCGAAGCTTCTGATTGAGCTCGGCAATCTCTGCAGCCTCAGCAGTAGCCACCAGCATAGAAGCCTGTCAAATAACATATATTGTGCATTATATACTTATTTGTGATCCTCTATTTGGATTGTACTAATCCGGACAGAGTCTGAGGGGCTACTGTCTACACATGGGCTTCGCCTCACACATATATACATATATATAGAAAAACTTGTAAAGATTATTATATTGCATACCTGAAAGCCCGTCAGTAGGCTGTTGAAGGGTTCAGTCAGTCCGCTCTTCGCGCGTGGACCAAACCTTTTCCATGACCGCACCCATCAGGGTGCGGTGTTCCTCCACAATGGAGGCACGTTGCAGTGCCTCATGGAGAGTGTCAGCGGCCTCCGGGTAGACAGAGGCCGCCGATTGAGCTCCTGCTCCTCCCCCTGTTTCAAAGGGGGATGTTGGTCTGAACCCGGAGCCATGCTGGTCTCCGGGACGGTGTTCAGCAAGGGCCCGGACTATTGAGGCCCCCCACCCTTGGTGGTCATGGTCGACGTGTCCCGCTCTACGGCGTCCGAGGTGTTGTCCTCGGGCGCCTTTTGGACGATCTCGTCCGCTCCTCCCGGCAAGGAGACGGCCTTTGGGATGACACCTCGGTGTCCTCCATGGCAGGGCGAGAGAGGGCGTGAGATGGCCCGTCACTCTCCGCCTCTCCAGGGGCTAGAGAGTTTCCCTCCGAAGAAGAGGGAATCGGAATCTCGCGCGGAGGGCTGAAAAGCATAAAAAGATTGGGCATGACAAAGGCAGATTAAAGCGATAATTGAACGAGTATGTTTCTGACACTTACGTTTCAGACAGGGGCTTCTTCCTTTGGACCCTCTCCGGGCTGTGTTTGGACGCTCAATCCACACTGTCCAAGAGGACCACCCTCCCCTTCTTCGGTGTCGCCCCCTCCAAGTTCACGGAGGTTGTCCTCTTTCCCCTCCTCGTCTTGAGGGGGGAGTCGCTCTCCACCTCTTCCTCCTCCTCCTCCCCCTCTTCCTCCTCTTCATCCTCCTCTTCCTCATGAGAGGAGACGGCCTCGGTTTCTCCGAACATTGCTTCCAGAGAGCCTTTACGACAGGGACCGTCCTTGGGACCCTTGCCCTTCTTATTGGTCTTCTTCTCCGACGGCTTATAAGGCGATGGGACCAGCATCTCCTCCAGCTGAGGGGTGAATGGGTCTTCGGGCAATGGATCCGGACTCTTGATCCGCTCCGACTTCTTCGTCCAGCCATGTAAAGGATGGGTCAATGAGTTTTGTATTGACCGAACACATAAATTGGATATATCTTTGGAAAGTTAGAATACTTACCGGAGAGTATGGATTCGTGGCGTTGAGGCTGGCGTCTTCGATCTCCATGGGCCAGCTCTTCTATGCCTTGAAGAGCCGTTTCGACATTCCCTCGTGTGTGGCACCGAGGAAATGCTGTAGCGTCTGCGGCTCCTCCGGCTTGAATCCCCACATGGGGGAAGCCCGGCGCTGGCAGGGGAGAATGCGGCGGAAGAGCATGATCTGAACCATGTTGGTTAGACCAATGTTCTTCCCTAGCAGATTGGTGATGCACATTTGCAGCGCCTACACCCGTCTTGGACCCCCAGTCGTGGCCTTTCGTGGTCCAGGAGACGAGCCTCATTGGCGGTCCGGATCTGAAGTCCGGAATTTCCGCCCACTTAGTGTGGCGCGGCTCAGTGATATATAACCACTCTTGTTGCCAAATCTTCACGGTCTCCACGAAGGCCCCTTTGGGCCACGTGGTGTTGGGTAGCTTGCTGATCATAGCTCCACTGCAGTCCATGTGCTACCCGTTGACCACCTTCGGCTTCACGTTGAAGACCTTAAGCCACATGCCAAAGTGTGGGTGGACGCGGAGGAGAGCCTCACACACGACGATGAATACCGAGATGTGGAGGAATGAGTTCGGGGCTAGATCGTGGAAATCTAGCTCCTAGTAGTAGATGATTCCACGGATGAATGACTAGACTGGAAAACCTAACCCTCTAAGGAAGTGGGGAAGGAAGACGACCCATTCGCTGGGCTCTGGAGTGGGAATGACTTGACCTTCGGGCGAAAGCCTATGCGCGATGTTGGCGGCGAGGTACCCCGCACTCTGGAGATTTTTTAGCTCCTTCTCCATGACGGAGGAGGCCTCCCACTTGCCTTTGGAACCAAATCATGCCATGGTCGGAGGAGGTGATGGTGGTGGTGAGAAAGACGGAAACTTTGCGGGCAGAGAGAGCTTGAGAGATTGGAAGGACGAGGAGATGTGAAGGCGTGAGGGAGAAAGTAAATATCCATTGCCCTCTTATAGGCAGTAAAAATGCCAATCGCCGCCCACTCGTGCCTTGAATCTCGCCTATTCCCAATTAAAGCGTGCACCGCAAATGGTTGGATAACCCAAACATTATTGATGGGCAATCCCGTATTAAGTGGGCATGATCTTTGTTTCGACATGACGTGCCAATGAGGCGTGGCCTCGAAACATGGAACGTGGGGTGGGAAAACGGTTCAAAATGTCGAAGGGTCAAGTCTGACGCTCCGCTGAAAAAGTTGTCAGTAAAATACACTGTTCTCATTTTTTATATATCCTGCCTTCGCGGCTAAGGGTTCTGTTCATTATCAAAATCCGAATATAGTTCCTTTACAAAGGAAATCTGATGTCTATTCTTCAAGGAACACGCCTTGTAATGATGAAGACAATCTGAACGCCGAATATATCATCATTCAAGACTGGTCCAGGAGCTACTATGGGAGTCCGGGACTAGGGGGTCCTCGGGCGTCCGGTCTATTGGATGTGGGCCAGACTGATGGGCCATCGAGATACAAGACAAAAGATTGCCTCTCATGTCCGGTGGGGACTACCGTATGCGTGGATGGCAAGTATAGGTGTCCGGATACGTTATTCCTTTCTGTAAACCGACTTTGTACAACCTTCAGCCCCTCCAGTGTCTACAACCCTAAGCCCCTCCAGTGTCCTGATACGTTATGATGATTCCCAACTTCATTCTAAAATTGCTTGAACTTTTCAAACATTTTAGACTTATGCTTCATCAAGTAAATATACCCGTATCTACTCAAGTCATCGGTGAAGGTGAGAGAGTGACGATATCCACCGCGCGCGTCAACGCTCATCGGACCACACACATCAGTATGTATGATTTCCAACAAGTCTCTTGCCCGTTCCATTATTTCGGAAAACGGGGTCTTGGTCATCTTCCCCATGAGGCATGGTTCACATGTGTCAAGTGATTCAAAATCAAGTGACTCCAAAAGTCCATCAGCATGGAGTTTCTCATGCGCTTTACAACAATATGACCTAAGTGGCAGTGCGACAAGAAAGTGGTATTATAATTATTAACTCTACATCTTTTGGCATCAATGTTATGAACATGTGTATCATCACTATCGAGATTAAATAAGTATAAACCCCTTACAATGGGTGCATGACCATAAAAGATATTACCCGTATAAATAGAACAACCATTATTCTCTGATTTAAATGAGTAACCATCTCACATTAAACAAGATCCAGATATAATGTTCATGCTCAACGCAGGCACTAAATAACAATTATTCAAATTCATCACTAATGCCGATGGTAATCGAAGAGCGAGTGTGCCCACAGAGATCACATCAACCTTGGAACAATTTCCCACGTGCATCATCATTTCGTCCTTTGCCAGCCTCCCTCTATTCCGTAGTTCCTGCTTTGAGTTGCAAACGTGAGCAACCGAACCGGTATCAAATACAAAGGCACTACAACGAGAGATGGTAAGGTAGACATCAATAACTTGTATATGATATAAACCTTTCTTAACGTTGGCCCCCTTCTTGTCGGCCTAAAACTTGGGGCAGTTCCGCTTCCAGTGGCCTGTTCCCTTGCAATAGAAGCAGTCAGTTTCTGGCTTGGGTCCAGCCTTGGGTTTCTTCATGGGAGGAGCAACTATTTGGACACCCTTCTTGAAGTTTACCTTCTTTCTCCTGCTCTTCTTGAAACTAGTGGTTTTATTCACTATCAACACTTGATGCTCCTTTTGGATGTGTGACTCAGAGATTTTTCAGCATTGCGAACAGCTCAGAGACTGACTTGTTCATCCCCTGCATGTTATAGTTCAACACAAAGCTCTTGTATCTAGGTGTTAGTGATTGAAGAACTCTGTCAGTGACAGCTTCTAGCGGGAGCTCAATTCCCAATTCAGCCAGACGGTTGTAGTACCCAGACATTCTGAGTATGTGCTCACTGATAGACCCGTTCTCCTCCATCTTGCAAGCATAAAACTTATCGGAGGTCTCATACCTCTCGATCCGAGCATTCTTATCAAAGATAAACTTCAACTCTTGGAACATCTCATATGCTCCATGACATTCAAAACGCCTTTGAAGTCCCGGCTCTAAGCCATACAACATGGCGCACTGAACTATTGAGTAGTTATCAACATGCTACAGCCAGGCGTTCACAACGTCCATAGTCGCTAGAGGGGGTGGCACACCAAGCGGTGCATCAAGGACATAAGACTTATGGGAAGCCATGAGGATAATCCTCCGATTACGGGACCAGTCCACAAAGTTACTTCCATCATCTTTCAGCTTAGCTTTCTCTAGGAACGCATTGAAATTCAGGGGAGCTACTGCACGAGCCATTGATCTACAACATATATTTGCAAAGGCACCTTTAGACTATTGTTCATGATAATGAGTTCAGTTAATCATATTACCTAAGAACTCCCACATAAATCAACATCCCTCCGGTTGTCTGAGTGTAACACGATCCAAATTCACCAACCCAAGTTCGATCATCACATGAGATGAGGTGGTTTCAATGGTGAACATCTCCGTGTTGATCATATCTGCTATATGACTCATGTTCAACCTTTTGGTCTCTTGTGTTCCGCGGCCATGTGTGTACATGCTAGGCTCGTCAAGTTTAACCCAAGTGTTCTGCATGTGCAACACTGGCTTGCACCCGTTGTATGTGAAGGTAGAGTCTATCACACCCGATCATCATGTGGTGCTTCGAAACGACGAACTTTCACAACGGTGCACACTTGGGGAGAACACAATTTTATCTTGAAATTTTAGTGAGGGATTACCTTATAATATGTGGCACCCCGGCTCAGAGCGTCCAGTTTACCTTGCATTGCCAACCAAGAGATCATGCCTTCTGGCAACACACAACATCTTGGTACAGAAATCACCGCTTTATTGAATCTAGCGGAAGCATAGTGTTGCATTACATCAAGTAGGGAGGCCAAGCTAAACAATATGCACATTATTTAGTGAACATAAAGGCCCATGAGCAGGACATCTACACGGCAGCGGAACAACGACGTAGCGGGACTCCATAGCACACGGACACTGATGTGGACACGATCTAGACACGGCAGCACTTTGATCCAGTTAGACTTTCCTAAAATCTGGCATAACACGCCAGGTCAGTACATTGAATGTACTTGCAAGCTCACAACAAACAAAACCATAATGACAAATATTATCATGACATTTAAGCAAGTTCAATGCAAATATCAACATGCTACTCATGCAGTGACCAAACTTGTGCATTGAGTCACTCGGACTCTCTTACCAACAGGTTGCCTCGCAACTGAACAGTGATCACGACGGACCACGAACGGAACCACACTTGGTTGAATAGGTTACCTCATAACCACATAGTGATCACTCCCGGATCACAAGTAATACCATGACAGTCAGTCTTACTAACATCGTCATGATTCAACGAATGCAATGCAAATAACTTAGTGTGCAAGATTATTTATGAAAGTTGATCCATGGTGTGACTTACTTACGAACTAGGCCCTTATCCGCGAGTGCGGATATAAATAGATTAATACACTCTGCAGAGGTAGCGCACTTTACCCACAGCACGGAACCCATGGCCTCGCACTCCCATTCGGGTGGACCAACGACATTCCGACAGAACCCTCCCATTGCCATGACACTCTTACGGCCACTCTGACCAACTCCCCTCTTGGATCAGTCCTAGGTGACCGAGCCTACCAAAGGCAAAACAACCACCGTCGTGGCAAATAAACAGTCCCAAACGGGGACACGGTACCATAACAACAACAGGTCCACAAGGTTATGTCTGCTTACTGGGCAAGGGTAACACACGCCCATAACCTTCCCAAGTTGGAGGCACTGACAAGAGGCATGAAAACGGAATGACTAACGGCCTCCCCATACCAAGGCAAATGTGGTTGCACTTGTCAGCCCAATTCAGTGGCACCATGACCCGACCAACTTTAAGTTCAAGTTCGATTATTATCAGGTTTTACTTGAAAATATAAATGCTCGGGTCACAACATGCCATGCTTATGCAACCATGTATCATGCATCATATATCACTTAACAATGTCAGATCAACTTTATTCAAAGTTCTACTTGCACAAACTCAACTTCCAACATCTCTGGTCCTTTCTTACTAGTTTATTAATAATCAGCATTTAAGTTGGAATTTAACAAATAAAACTCATTATGCATATAGTAAAAATAACACCGATGATCATATTAACATAGACATGGCAAACTTACATAGATCAACTACTCAAACTATATCTCACTAGTTCAAGCATTCATTTCTGTTAACTAAGCATTTTGATCATGACTAACTAAATAACACAAGCATTTATTTATTCTAAAGCTATATGCAATGAATATCCTATAAATTCAGGTGGAAAATCATGGATATTGCAAACACACCATGACAATGTTTTTTTGGCTTGCCTTAGTGCAGAGGATCTTCACACTCCTCCTGGATACCTTCAAGATAAGCTTCACCTTCTAAAAATAAATCAAATGACAAAAAGAAAATATCAAGAAATTCTAGGTAGCAAGTAAAAATCCCATCTTGGGTGTGCTGCAAGGATTTTCCAGTATGAACAAAATGCTAAAAGAAACAACTCATTTGGAATTGTAGAATTAAAGTTACAACTAGTCAAAGTTCTGGTCAAATTTGAACTAAATTTGAATTAAAAATAAAAACCAGGGGGGTGACGTCAAAGGCGTAGCGCCATGACTCATACCGCTTCGGGCGTGACCTGAGAGACTGACAGCGGGCCCCATGTCACGCCCAATATGCGACCCTATCCAAAAAGAACTCGAAGGTCCCACCAAGGATAGACCCTGCATATTGAAACACTTTTGCAAGGTGGAGATCATTACATCAACATTACATAATAGATGGGGATACATACATAAGGCATACAATGCCACACGAATACAACATCACGATACATTAGAGCATCATCCGACTATGGATGAAACACAAACAGAAACTCAAACGACATCCACCCTGCTAACCCAGGCTGCCGACCTAGAACCTATCCCTGATCGAAGAAGAAGTAGAAAAAGAACTCCAAGACAAGCAAGCATTGCTCTCGCGTCATGATCATCGCGTAAACCTGTACCTACAACTGTTGTTGTAGTAATCTGTGAGCCACGAGGACTCAGCAATCCCATTACCATGGGTATCAAGACTAGCAAAGCTTAATAGGAAAGGAAGGGGTAAAGTGGTGAGGCTGCAGCAGCGACTAAGCATATATGGTGGCTAACATACGCAAATAAGAGCGAGAAGAGAGCAAACGGAATGGTCGTCAACTAGTAATGACCAAGAAGTGATCCTGAACTCCTACTTACGTCAAACATAACCCAAAAAACGTGTTCACTTCCCAGACTCAGCCGAAAAGAGACCATCACGGCTACACACACGGTTGAGGCGTTTTAATTCGGATCTGGTGTCAAGTTATCTACAACCGGACATTAACAAATTCCCATCTGCCTATAACCGCAGGCACGGCTTTGGAAAGATTATACCCTGCAGGGGTGTCCCAACTTAGCCCATGACAAGCTCTCGCGATCAACGAAGGAATAGACCTTCTCCCAGGAAGACCCGATCAGACTCGGAATCCCGGTTTACAAGACATTTCGACAATGGTAATACAAGACCAGCAAGACCGCCCGATGCACCGACAATCCCGATAGGAGCTGCACATATCTCATTCTCAGGGCAACACCGGATGAGCAATCCGTACAACTAAAACGAGACCTCAAGTTTCCCTGAGGGGGCGCCGCATAGGGCTCTAGTTCGGACCAACACTTAGACAAGCCCTGGCCCGGGGTGGGGGCTGTAATAAAGATGACCCTTGGGTTAATTACTCCCAAGGGAAATATAGGTGGTGGTGAGGCAAATGGTAAAACCAAGGTTGGGCCTTGCTAGAGGAGTTTTATTCAAAGCAAACTATCGAGGGGGTCCCATAAATCACCCGACCGCGTAAGGAACGCAAAATCCGGGAACATAACACCGGTATGACGGAAACTAGGGCGGCAAGAGTGGAACAAAACACCAGGCATAAGGCCGAGCCTTCCACCCTTTACCAAATATATAGATGCATTAATAATATAAGAGATATTGTGATATCCCAACCAAAATCCTGTCCACCATGGAGCAATCTTCAACTTCACCTGCAACTAGCAACGCTATAAGAGGGGCTGAGCAAAGCGGTAACATAGCCAAGCAATGGTTTGCTAGGAAGGGTGTCAAAGGTTAGAGGTTCATGGCAATTTTGGGATGGCTTGATGAGCAACAGATAGGTAACGCATCATAGCGATAGAACGAAGCAACTAGCATAGCAATGATAGTATTGAGATCCAGGGTAGCGGTCATCTTGCCTGAAATCCCGCTAGGAAGAAGAACGAGTCCATGAAGAAGACAAGCGGAAGTAGTCAAACGAATCCTCACAATCGCAACATTACCGGAACTAAGAAGCAACACCAGAAGGAAACAAACAACACGGTAAATGCACAAGCATAAACATGGCATGATGCACAAACAAGTATGATGCATGTTCGGTTTAAAGAGGCATGACATGGCAAGTGCAACAAACAATACTACAAGTTAAGTGGAGATCAATATGCAACGAGTTGCATATTGACAAAACACCACATGCAATTATTTAGTTTGATCTCGGTTATGTACCCAACAATATTGAATGTTGTTAAACATGGCAAGAGGTGAAACATAATGAAACTACCTATCTAGGCAAGTTTAAATGAGGCCGGAAACAACAAACAACAAGTCCGGAAAATCCCCATATACATATTTTAGATTCGGTACTGTTCTGCCCTAACACAATTTTATTTTTGTTAAACAGGAAAATAAAGTGGACCATGTTAAACTAGGCATTTTTCCACCCCATTTACATATAAAGTTTATTTAAAATGGAGCTACGGTTATTTAGGTATGAAATAAATCATTTTAGCATGGCATTATGCAAAATAAACACAAACAGCATGTGAAACATTTTTAACATAGATGAAAATGGCATATTATTAATCTACACAAAATTCTGAGCATTTTACATATATAAATTATTTCAATCCGATGCACAGTTTGTGAGATATTAAATGCATGAAGTGCAAGGACTTTTCTGTAAAACATTAATTCCCGGGTAAATAGATAAAATCGTCCTGGCAGGAAAAAAACATCACGGGCCGAAACCGGCTGGGCCAACAGTAAAAAAAACAAGAGGCGCTGGGGCGGCTCACCCTTGGGCTCGGCCCAGACGGGAAGGCAGCCCGCGGGAG
>NW_025230156.1:15448-16185 GCF_018294505.1 Triticum aestivum | reverse complement strand
GGTGCGTTTATGTGTCGGTCATCAACACTCACAATTTTGGTTAATTCTGGCCGTCTCGTGGACTATTACTCGCTGTTTTGGGGTCCCGGAGTGATTTCCATGATTGACGAACCTCTGGGTGCGTTTACATGTCGCTCATCAACACTCGCAGGTTTTGTTGATTCCGACCCGTTTCATGGACTATTACTCACCGTTTTGGGGTCCCAAAGAGATTTCCATTTTTGTCGAACCCCAAGGTGTGCTTGCGTGTTGGTCGTCAAGACTCGCAGTTTTGGCCGATTTTGGCCCGTTTTGAACTATTACATAGTTTTGGCATCCCGAAGTGATTTCCACGATTGACAAACCCTACGGTGCGCTTACGTGTCGGTCATCAACAATCGCAGTTTTGGCCGATTCTGGTCCGTTTGGTGCACTATTAGTAACCGTTTTGGGGTCCTAGAGCGATTTACAGGATTTGCGATCCCCGGGGTGTGTTTATGTGTCGGTTATCAACACTCACCATTTTGCCCAATTCTGGTCTGTCACGTGGACAATTACTCACTGTTTTGGGGTCCTAGAGCGATTCTCATGATTCACAATCCCAGGGGTGCGTTTACGTGCCCGTCGTCAACACTCATAGTTCTGGCCAATTCTGACCCGTTTCGTGGAGTATTACTCACCTTTTTGGGGTCCCGAAGCGATTTCCATAGTTGTTGAACCCAAAGATGCACTTACGTGTCGGTCATCAACAATTGCAG
>NW_025230156.1:7210-7801 GCF_018294505.1 Triticum aestivum | reverse complement strand
TGGCCGTCTCGTGGACTATTACTCGCTGTTTTGGGGTCCCGGAGTGATTTCCATGATTGACGAACCTCTGGGTGCGTTTACATGTCGCTCATCAACACTCGCAGGTTTTGTTGATTCCGACCCGTTTCATGGACTATTACTCACCGTTTTGGGGTCCCAAAGAGATTTCCATTTTTGTCGAACCCCAAGGTGTGCTTGCGTGTTGGTCGTCAAGACTCGCAGTTTTGGCCGATTTTGGCCCGTTTTGAACTATTACACAGTTTTGGCATCCCGAAGTGATTTCCACGATTGACAAACCCTACGGTGCGCTTACGTGTCGGTCATCAACAATCGCAGTTTTGGCCGATTCTGGTCCGTTTGGTGCACTATTACTCACCGTTTTGGGGTCCTAGAGCGATTTACAGGATTTGCGATCCCTGGGGTGCGTTTATGTGTCGGTTATAAACACTCACCATTTTGCCCAATTCTGGTCTGTCACGTGGACAATTACTCACTGTTTTGGGGTCCTAGAGCGATTTCCATGATTCACAATCCCAGGGGTGCGTTTACGTGCCCGTCGTCAACACTCATAGTTCTGGCCAATTCTGACCC
>NW_025230156.1:0-6899 GCF_018294505.1 Triticum aestivum | reverse complement strand
GTCATCAACAATTGCAGTTTTGGCCGATTCTGGTCCGTTTGGTGCACTATTACTCACCGTTTTGGGGTCCCGGAGGGATTTCCACGATTGACGAACCCCGGGGTGCGTTTATGTGTCGGTTATCAACACTCACCATTTTGCCAATTTCTGGTTTGTCACGTGGACAATTACTCACTGTTTGGGGGTCCTAGAGAGATTTCCACGATTTACAATCCCAGGGGTGCGTTTACGTGCCCGTCGTCAACACTCATAGTTCTGGCCAATTCTGACCCGTTTCGTGGACTATTACTCACCTTTTTGGGGTCCCGAAGCTATTTCCATAGTTGTTGAACCCAAAGATGCACTTACGTGTCGTTCATCAACACTCGCAGTTTTGGCCGATTCTGGCCCGTTTTGTGGACTATAACTCGCTGTTTCGGGTCCCGGAGGGATTTCCACGATTGAGGAACCCCTGGTGCGTTTATGTTTCGGTCATCAACAATCGCGGTTTTATTCGATTCTGTCCCTTTCGTGGACTACTACTCACCGTTTTGGGGTCCTAAAGCGATTTCCATTGTTGCCGAACCCCAATGTGTGTTTACATGTTGGTCGTCAAGTCTCGCAGTTTTGGCCGATTCTGGCCCGTTTCTTGGAATATTACTCAGTTTTGGGGTCCCGAAGTGATTTCCACGATTGACGAACCCCGGGGGTGCGTTTATGTGTCGGTCATCAACACTCACAATTTTGGTTAATTCTGGCCGTCTCGTGGAATATTACTCGCTGTTTTGGGGTCCCGGAGTGATTTCCATGATTGACGAACCTCTGGGTGCGTTTACATGTCGCTCATCAACACTCGCAGGTTTTGTTGATTCCGTCCCGTTTCATGGAATATTACTCACCGTTTTGGGGTCCCAAAGAGATTTCCATTTTTGTCGAACCCCAAGGTGTGCTTGCGTGTTGGTCGTCAAGACTCGCAGTTTTGGCCGATTTTGGCCTGTTTTGAACTATTACACAGTTTTGGCATCCCGAAGTGATTTCCACGAGTGACAAACCCTACGGTGCGCTTACGTGTCGGTCATCAACAATCGCAGTTTTGGTCGATTCTGGTCCATTTGGTGCACTATTACTCACCGTTTTGGGGTCCTAGAGCGATTTACAGGATTTGCGATCCCCGGGGTGCGTTTATGTGTCGGTTATCAACACTCACCATTTTGCCCAATTCTGGTCTGTCACGTGGACAATTACTCACTGTTTTGGGGTCCTAGAGCGATTCTCACGATTCACAATCCCAGGGGTGCGTTTACGTGCCCGTCGTCAACACTCATAGTTCTGGCCAATTCTGACCCGTTTCGTGGACTATTACTCACCTTTTTGGGGTCCCGAAGCGATTTCCATAGTTGTTGAACCCAAAGATGCACTTACGTGTCGGTCATCAACAATTGCAGTTTTGGCCGATTCTGGTCCGTTTGGTGCACTATTACTCACCGTTTTGGGGTCCCGGAGGGATTTCCACGATTGACGAACCCCGGGGTGCGTTTATGTGTCGGTTATCAACACTCACCATTTTGCCAATTTCTGGTCTGTCACGTGGACAATTACTCACTGTTTGGGGGTCCTAGAGCGATTTCCACGATTTACAATCCCAGGGGTGCGTTTACGTGCCCGTCGTCAACACTCATAGTTCTGGCCAATTCTGACCCGTTTCGTGGACTATTACTCACCTTTTTGGGGTCCCGAAGCTATTTCCATAGTTGTTGAACCCAAAGATGCACTTACGTGTCTTCATCAACACTCGCAGTTTTGGCCGATTCTGGCCCGTTTTGTGGACTATAACTCGTTGTTTCGGGTCCCGGAGGGATTTCCACGATTGACGAACCCCTGGTGCGTTTATGTTTCGGTCATCAACAATCGCGGTTTTATTCGATTCTGTCCCTTTCGTGGACTACTACTCACCGTTTTGGGATCCTAAAGCGATTTCCATTGTTGCCGAACCCCAATGTGTGTTTACATGTTGGTCGTCAAGTCTCGCAGTTTTGGCCGATTCTGGCCCGTTTCTTGGACTATTACTCAGTTTTGGGGTCCCGAAGTGATTTCCACGATTGACGAACCCCGGGGGTGCATTTATGTGTCGGTCATCAACACTCACAATTTTGGTTAATTCTGGCCGTCTCGTGGACTATTACTCGCTGTTTTGGGGTCCCGGAGTGATTTCCATGATTGACGAACCTCTGGGTGCGTTTACATGTCGCTCATCAACACTCGCAGGTTTTGTTGATTCCGTCCCGCTTCATGGACTATTACTCACCGTTTTGGGGTCCCAAAGAGATTTCCATTTTTGTCGAACCCCAAGGTGTGCTTGCGTGTTGGTCGTCAAGACTCGCAGTTTTGGCCGATTTTGGCCCGTTTTGAACTATTACACAGTTTTGGCATCCCGAAGTGATTTCCACGATTGACAAACCCTACGGTGCGCTTACGTGTCGGTCATCAACAATCGCAGTTTTGGCCGATTCTGGTCCGTTTGGTGCACTATTAGTCACCGTTTTGGGGTCCTAGAGCGATTTACAGGATTTGCGATCCCCGGGGTGCGTTTACGTGTCGGTTATCAACACTCACCATTTTGCCCAATTCTGGTCTGTCACGTGGACAATTACTCACTGTTTTGGGGTCCTAGAGCGATTTCCATGATTCACAATCCCAGGGGTGCGTTTACGTGCCCGTCGTCAACACTCATAGTTCTGGCCAATTCTGACCCGTTTCGTGGACTATTACTCACCTTTTTGGGGTCCCGAAGCGATTTCCATAGTTGTTGAACCCAAAGATGCACTTACGTGTCGGTCATCAACAATTGCAGTTTTGGCCGATTCTGGTCCGTTTGGTGCACTATTACTCACCGTTTTGGGGTCCCGGAGGGATTTCCACGATTGACGAACCCCGGGGTGCGTTTATGTGTCGGTTATCAACACTCACCATTTTGCCAATTTCTGGTCTGTCACGTGGACAATTACTCACTGTTTGGGGGTCCTAGAGCGATTTCCACGATTTACAATCCCAGGGGTGCGTTTACGTGCCCGTCGTCAACACTCATAGTTCTGGCCAATTCTGACCCGTTTCGTGGACTATTACTCACCTTTTTGGGGTCCCGAAGCTATTTCCATAGTTGTTGAACCCAAAGATGCACTTACGTGTCGTTCATCAACACTCGCAGTTTTGGCCGATTCTGGCCTGTTTTGTGGACTATAACTCGCTGTTTCGGGTCCCGGAGGGATTTCCACGATTGGCGAACCCCTGGTGCGTTTATGTTTCGGTCATCAACAATCGCGGTTTTATTCGATTCTGTCCCTTTCGTGGACTACTACTCACCGTTTTGGGGTCCTAAAGCGATTTCCATTGTTGCCGAACCCCAATGTGTGTTTACATGTTGGTCATCAAGTCTCGCAGTTTTGGCCGATTCTGGCCCGTTTCTTGCACTATTACTCAGTTTTGGGGTCCCGAAGTGATTTCCACGATTGACGAACCCCGGGGGTGCGTTTATGTGTCGGTCATCAACACTCACAATTTTGGTTAATTCTGGCCGTCTCGTGGACTATTACTCGCTGTTTTGGGGTCCCGGAGTGATTTCCATGATTGACGAACCTCTGGGTGCGTTTACATGTCGCTCATCAACACTCGCAGGTTTTGTTGATTCCGACCCGTTTCATGGACTATTACTCACCGTTTTGGGGTCCCAAAGAGATTTCCATTTTTGTCGAACCCCAAGGTGTGCTTGCGTGTTGGTCGTCAAGACTCGCAGTTTTGGCCGATTTTGGCCCGTTTTGAACTATTACACAGTTTTGGCATCCCGAAGTGATTTCCACGATTGACAAACCCTACGGTGCGCTTACGTGTCGGTCATCAACAATCGCAGTTTTGGCCGATTCTGGTCCATTTGGTGCACTATTACTCACCGTTTTGGGGTCCTAGAGCGATTTACAGGATTTGCGATCCCTGGGGTGCGTTTATGTGTCGGTTATCAACACTCACCATTTTGCCCAATTCTGGTCTGTCACGTGGACAATTACTCACTGTTTTGGGGTCCTAGAGCGATTTCCATGATTCACAATCCCAGGGGTGCGTTTACGTGCCCGTCGTCAACACTCATAGTTCTGGCCAATTCTGACCCGTTTCGTGGACTATTACTCACCTTTTTGGGGTCCCGAAGCGATTTCCATAGTTGTTGAACCCAAAGATGCACTTACGTGTCGGTCATCAACAATTGCAGTTTTGGCCGATTCTGGTCCGTTTGGTGCACTATTACTCACCGTTTTGGGGTCCCGGAGGGATTTCCACGATTGACGAACCCCGGGGTGCGTTTATGTGTCGGTTATCAACACTCACCATTTTGCCAATTTCTGGTCTGTCACGTGGACAATTACTCACTGTTTGGGGGTCCTAGAGCGATTTCCACGATTTACAATCCCAGGGGTGCGTTTACGTGCCCGTCGTCAACACTCATAGTTCTGGCCAATTCTGACCCGTTTCGTGGACTATTACTCACCTTTTTGGGGTCCCGAAGCTATTTCCATAGTTGTTGAACCCAAAGATGCACTTACGTGTCTTCATCAACACTCGCGGTTTTGGCCGATTCTGGCCCGTTTTGTGGACTATAACTCGCTGTTTCGGGTCCCGGAGGGATTTCCACGATTGACGAACCCCTGGTGCGTTTATGTTTCGGTCATCAACAATCGCGGTTTTCTTCGATTCTGTCCCTTTCGTGGACTACTACTCACCGTTTTGGGGTCCTAAAGCGATTTCCATTGTTGCCGAACCCCAATGTGTGTTTACATGTTGGTCGTCAAGTCTCGCAGTTTTGGCCGATTCTGGCCCGTTTCTTGGACTATTACTCAGTTTTGGGGTCCCGAAGTGATTTCCACGATTGACGAACCCCGGGGGTGCGTTTATGTGTCGGTCATCAACACTCACAATTTTGGTTAATTCTGGCCGTCTCGTGGACTATTACTCGCTGTTTTGGGGTCCCGGAGTGATTTCCATGATTGACGAACCTCTGGGTGCGTTTACATGTCGCTCATCAACACTCGCAGGTTTTGTTGATTCCGACCCGTTTCATGGACTATTACTCACCGTTTTGGGGTCCCAAAGAGATTTCCATTTTTGTCGAACCCCAAGGTGTGCTTGCGTGTTGGTCGTCAAGACTCGCAGTTTTGGCCGATTTTGGCCCGTTTTGAACTATTACACAGTTTTGGCATCCCAAAGTGATTTCCACGAGTGACAAACCCTACGGTGCGCTTACGTGTCGGTCATCAACAATCGTAGTTTTGGCCGATTCTGGTCCGTTTGGTGCACTATTACTCACCGTTTTGGGGTCCTAGAGCGATTTACAGGATTTGCGATCCCCGGGGTGCATTTATGTGTCGGTTATCAACACTCACCATTTTGCCCAATTCTGGTCTGTCACGTGGACAATTACTCACTCTTTTGGGGTCCTAGAGCGATTTCCATGATTCACAATCCCAGGGGTGCGTTTACGTGCCCGTCGTCAACACTCATAGTTCTGGCCAATTCTGACCCGTTTCGTGGACTATTACTCACCTTTTTGGGGTCCCGAAGCGATTTCCATAGTTGTTGAACCCAAAGATGCACTTACGTGTCGGTCATCAACAATTGCAGTTTTGGCCGATTCTGGTCCGTTTGGTGCACTATTACTCACCGTTTTGGGGTCCCGGAGGGATTTCCACGATTGACGAACCCCGGGGTGCGTTTATGTGTCGGTTATCAACACTCACCATTTTGCCAATTTCTGGTCTGTCACGTGGACAATTACTCACTGTTTGGGGGTCCTAGAGCGATTTCCACGATTTACAATCCCAGGGGTGCGTTTACGTGCCCGTCGTCAACACTCATAGTTCTGGCCAATTCTGACCCGTTTCGTGGACTATTACTCACCTTTTTGGGGTCCCGAAGCTATTTCCATAGTTGTTGAACCCAAAGATGCACTTACGTGTCGTTCATCAACACTCGCAGTTTTGGCCGATTCTGGCCCGTTTTGTGGACTATAACTCGCTGTTTCGGGTCCCGAAGGGATTTCCACGATTGACGAACCCCTGGTGCGTTTATGTTTCGGTCATCAACAATCGCGGTTTTATCCGATTCTGTCCCTTTCGTGGACTACTACTCACCGTTTTGGGGTCCTAAGGCGATTTCCATTGTTGCCGAACCCCAATGTGTGTTTACATGTTGGTCATCAAGTCTCGCAGTTTTGGCCGATTCTGGCCCGTTTCTTGGAGTATTACTCAGTTTTGGGGTCCCGAAGTGATTTCCACGATTGACGAACCCCGGGGGTGCGTTTATGTGTCGGTCATCAACACTCACAATTTTGGTTAATTCTGGCCGTCTCGTGGACTATTACTCGCTCTTTTGGGGTCCCGGAGTGATTTCCATGATTGACGAACCTCTGGGTGCGTTTACATGTCGCTCATCAACACTCGCAGGTTTTGTTGATTCCGACCCGTTTCATGGACTATTACTCACCGTTTTGGGGTCCCAAAGAGATTTCCATTTTTGTCGAACCCCAAGGTGTGCTTGCGTGTTGGTCGTCAAGACTCGCAGTTTTGGCCGATTTTGGCCCGTTTTGAACTATTACACAGTTTTGGCATCCCGAAGTGATTTCCACGAGTGACAAACCCTACGGTGCGCTTACGTGTCGGTCATCAACAATCGTAGTTTTGGCCGATTCTGGTCCGTTTGGTGCACTATTACTCACCGTTTTGGGGTCCTAGAGCGATTTACAGGATTTGCGATCCCCGGGGTGCATTTATGTGTCGGTTATCAACACTCACCATTTTGCCCAATTCTGGTCTGTCACGTGGACAATTACTCACTGTTTTGGGGTCCTAGAGCGATTTCCATGATTCACAATCCCAGGG
>NW_025230155.1:15320-16190 GCF_018294505.1 Triticum aestivum | reverse complement strand
ACTTTCAACCTTTTCAGAGTTCATTTGAAATGCTTTTCAATTTTATGGTCTTATAGCTCAAAATAATTAGTAAATGCATGAAAAATAACAAATGAAGTCAGAAAGGATTGAAAAATGATGATGTGGCTTTGAATGTTGCATTTTGAACACACAAAAAGTCAGGAGTTCAAATAAGTTTTAAAAAATGAAATCCCTTTGTAACAGACGAGTTTTCGTATGAAATCCTGATACTTTGAAAGAGATCGCCCGTTTTGTACACGAAGTGCATCCAGTTTTTGTCGTAACCCTCTCAATTTTCTTGCACATACTATGTGGATGAAATGATGATACCATGCCAACTTTCAACTTTTTCAGAGTTCATTTGAAATGCTTTTCAATTTTATGGTCTTATAGCTCAAAATAATTAGTAAATGCTTGAAAAATAACAAATGAAGTCAGAAAGGATTGAAAAATGATGGTGTGGCTTTGAATGGTGCATTTTGAACACACAAAAAGTCGGGAGTTCAAATAAGTTTTAAAAAATGAAATCCCTTTGTAACAGACGAGTTTCCGTATGAAATCCTGATACTTTGAAAGAGATCGTCCGTTTTGTACACGAAGTGCATCCAGTTTCTGCCGTAACCCTCTCAACTTTCTTGCACATGCTATGTGGAAGAAATGATGATACCATGCCAACTTTCAACCTTTTCAGAGTTCATTTGAAATGCTTTTCTATTTTATGGTCTTATAGCTCAAAATAATTAGTAAATGCATGAAAAATAACAAATGAAGTGAGAAAGGATTGAAAAATGATGATGTGGCATTGAATGGTGCATTTTGAACACACAAAAAGTCAGGAGTTCAAATAAGTTTTAAAAAATGACATCCCTT
>NW_025230155.1:14399-15310 GCF_018294505.1 Triticum aestivum | reverse complement strand
CTTTCAACCTTTTCAGAGTTCATTTGAAATGCTTTTCTATTTTATGGTCTTATAGCTCAAAATAATTAGTAAATGCATGAAAAATAACAAATGAAGTGAGAAAGGATTGAAAAATGATGATGTGGCTTTGAATGGTGCATTTTGAACACACAAAAAGTCAGGAGTTCAAATAAGTTTTAAAAAATGACATCTCTTTTTAACAGACGAGTTTCCGTATGAAATCCTGATACTTTGAAAGAGATTGTCCGTTTTGTACATGAAGTGCATCCAGTTTTTGCCGTAACCCTCTTAACTTTCTTGCACATGCTATGTGGATGAAATGATGATACCATGCCAACTTTCAACCTTTTCAGAGTTCATTTGAAATGCTTTTCAATTTTATGGTCTTATAGCTCAAAATAATTAGTAAATGCATGAAAAATAAGAAATGAAGTCAGTAAGGATTGAAAAATGATGATGTGGCTTTGAATGGTGCATTTTGAACACACACAAAGTCTGGAGTTCAAATAAGTTTTAAAAAATGAAATCCCTTTGTAACAGACGAGTTTCCGTATGAAATCCTCATATTTTGAAAGAGATCGTCCGTTTTGTACACGAAGTGCATCCAGTTTTTGTCGTAACCCTCTCAATTTTCTTGCACATGCTATGTGGATGAAATGATGATACCATGCCAACTTTCAACTTTTTCAGAGTTCATTTGAAATGCTTTTCACTTTTATGGTCTTATAGCTCAAAATAATTAGTAAATGCTTGAAAAATAACAAATGAAGTCAGAAAGGATTGAAAAATGATGATGTGGCCTTGAATGGTCAATTTTGAACACACAAAAAGTCAGGAGTTCAAATAAGTTTAAGAAAATGAAATCCCTTTGTAACAGACGAGTTTCCGTATGAAATCCTGATACTTTGAAA
>NW_025230155.1:10804-12206 GCF_018294505.1 Triticum aestivum | reverse complement strand
AAATAACAAATGAAGTCAGAAAGGATTGAAAAATGATGATGTGGCTTTGAATGGTGCATTTTGAACACACAAAAAGTCAGGAGTTCAAATAAGTTTTAAAAAATGAAATACCTTTTTAACAGACGAGTTTCCGTATGAAATCCTGATACTTTGAAAGAGATCGTCCGTTTTGTACACGAAGTGCATCCAGTTTTTGCCATAACCCTCTTAACTTTCTTGCACATGCTATGTGGATGAAATGATGATACCATGCCAACTTTCAACCTTTTCAGAGTTCATTTGAAATGCTTTTCAATTTTATGGTCTTATAGCTCAAAATAATTAGTAAATGCATGAAAAATAACAAATGAAGTCAGAAAGGATTGAAAAATGATAATGTGGCTTTGAATGTTGCATTTTGAACACACAAAAAGTCAGGAGTTCAAATAAGTTTCAAAAATGAAATCCCTTTGTAACACACGAGTTTTCGTATGAAATCCAGATACTTTGAAAGAGATCGCCCGTTTTGTACACGAAGTGCATCCAGTTTTTGTCGTAACCCTCTCAATTTTCTTGCACATGCTATGTGGATGAAATGATGATACCATGCCAACTTTCAACTTTTTCAGAGTTCATTTGAAATGCTTTTCAATTTTATGGTCTTATAGCTCAAAATAATTAGTAAATGCTTGAAAAATAACAAATGAAGTCAGAAAGGATTGAAAAATGATGATGTGGCTTTGAATGGTCAATTTTGAACACACAAAAGGTCAGGAGTTCAAATAAGTTTTAAAAAATGAAATCCCTTTGTAACAGACGAGTTTCCGTATGAAATCCTGATACTTTGAAAGAGATTGTCCGTTTTGTACACGAAGTGCATCCAGTTTTTGCCGTAACCCTCTTAACTTTCTTGCACATGCTATGTGGATGAAATGATGATACCATGCCAACTTTCAAACTTTTCAGAGTTCATTTGAAATGCTTTTCAATTTTATGGTCTTATAGCTCAAAATAATTAGTAAATGCATGAAAAATAACAAATGACGTAAAAAAGGATTGAAAAATGATGATGTGGCTTTGAATGTTGCATTTTGAACACACAAAAAGTCAGCAGTTCAAATAAGTTTTAAAAAATGAAATCCTTTTGTAACAGACGAGTTTCCGTATGAAATCCTGATACTTTGAAAGAGATCGTCCGTTTTGTACACGAAGTGCATCCAGTTTTTGCTGTAACCCTCTCAACTTTCTTGCACATGCTATGTGGATGAAATGATGATACCATGCCAACTTTCAACCTTTTCAGAGTTCATTTGAAATGCTTTTCAATTTCATGCTCTTATAGCTCAAAATAATTAGTAAATGCATAAAAAATAACAAATGAAGTCAGAAAGGATTGAAAAATGATGATGTGGCTTTGAATGGT
>NW_025230155.1:10385-10733 GCF_018294505.1 Triticum aestivum | reverse complement strand
TGAAATGATGGTACCATGCCAACTTTCAACCTTTTCAGAGTTAATTTGAAATGCTTTTCAATTTTATTGTCTTATAGCTCAAAATAATTATTAAATGCTTGAAAAATAACAAATGAAGTCAGAAAGGATTGAAAAATGATGATGTGGCTTTGAATGTTGCATTTTGAACACACAAAAAGTCAGGAGTTCAAATAAGTTTTAAAAAATGAAATCCCTTTGTACCAGACGAGTTTTCGTATGAAATCCTGATACTTTGAAAGAGATTGTCCGTTTTGTACATGAAGTGCATCCAGTTTTTGCCGTAACCCTCTCAACTTTCTTGCACAAGCTATGTGGATGAAATGATGA
>NW_025230155.1:9825-10355 GCF_018294505.1 Triticum aestivum | reverse complement strand
ATAAGTTTTAAAAAATGAAATCCCTTTGTAACAGACGAGTTTCCGTATGAAATCCTGATACTTTGAAAGAGATCGTCCGTTTTGTACACGAAGTGCATCCAGTTTTTGTCGTAACCCTCTCAATTTTCTTGCACATGCTATGTGGATTAAATGATGATACCATGCCAACTTTCAACTTTTTCAGAGTTCATTTGAAATGCTTTTCAATTTTATGGTCTTATAGCTCAAAATAATTAGTAAATGCATGAAAAATAACAAATGAAGTCAGAAAGGATTGAAAAATGATGATGTGGCTTTGAATGGTCAATTTTGAACACACAAAAAGTCAGGAGTTCAAATAAGTTTAAGAAAATGAAATCCCTTTGTAACAGACGAGTTTCCGTATGAAATCCTGATACTTTGAAAGAGATCGTCCGTTTTGTACACGAAGTGCATCCAGTTTTTGTCGTAACGCTCTTAACTTTCTTGCACATGCTATGTGGATGAAATGATGATACCATGCCAACTTTCAACCTTTTCAGAGTTGATTT
>NW_025230155.1:4390-5220 GCF_018294505.1 Triticum aestivum | reverse complement strand
TTTTAAAAAATGAAATCCCTTTGTAACAGACGAGTTTCCGTATGAAATTCTGATACTTTGAAAGAGATCGTCCGTTTTGTACACGAAGTGCATCCAGTTTTTGCCGTAACCCTCTCAACTATCTTGCACATGCTATGTTGATGAAATGATGATACCATGCCAACTTTCAACCTTTTCAGAGTTCATTTGAAATGCTTTTCAATTTTATGGTCCTATAGCTCAAAATAATTAGTAAATGCATGAAAAATAACAAATGAAGTCAGAAAGGATTGAAAAATGATGATGTGGCTTTGAATGGTGCATTTTGAACACACAAAAAGTCAAGAGTTCAAATAAGTTTTAAAAAATGAAATCCCTTTGTAATAGACGAGTTTCCATATGAAATCCTCATATTTTGAAAGAGATCGTCCGTTTTGTACACGAAGTGCATCCAGTTTTTGTCGCCACCCTCTTAACTTTGTTGCACATGCTATGTGGATGAAATGATGATACCATGCCAACTTTCATCCTTTTCAGAGTTTATTTGAAATGCTTTTCAATTTCATGGTCTTATAGCTCAAAATAATTAGTAAATGCATGAAAAATAACAAATGAAGTGAGGAAGGATTGAATAATGATGATGTGGCTTTGAATGGTGCATTTTGAACACACAAAAAGTCAGGAGTTCAAATAAGTTTTAAAAAATGAAATCCCTTTTTAACAGACGAGTTTCCGTATGAAATTCTGATACTTTGAAAGAGATCGTCCGTTTTGTACACGAAGTGCATCCAGTTTTTGCCGTAACCCTCTCAACTATCTTGCACATGCTATGTTGATGAAATGATGATACT
>NW_025230155.1:1571-2941 GCF_018294505.1 Triticum aestivum | reverse complement strand
TCTGGAGTTCAAATAAGTTTTAAAAAATGAAATCCCTTTGTAACAGACGAGTTTCCGTATGAAATCCTCATATTTTGAAAGAGATCGTCCGTTTTGTACACGAAGTGCATCCAGTTTTTGTCGTAACCCTCTTAACTTTGTAGCACATGCTATGTGGATGAAATGATGATACCATGCCAACTTTCATCCTTTTCAGAGTTCAATTGAAATGCTTTTCAATTTCATGGTCTTATAGCTTAAAATAATTAGTAAATGCATGAAAAATAACAAATGAAGTCAGAAAGGATTGAAAAATGATGATGTGGCTTTGAATGGTGCATTTTGAACACACAAAAAGTCAGGAGTTCAAATAAGTTCTAAAAAATGAAATCCCTTTGTAACAGACGAGTTTCCGTATGAAATTCTGATACTTTGAAAGAGATCGTCCGTTTTGTACACGAAGTGCATCCAGTTTTTGCCGTAACCCTCTCAACTATCTTGCACATGCTATGTTGATGAAATGATGATACCATGCCAACTTTCAACCTTTTCAGAGTTCATTTGAAATGCTTTTCAATTTTATGGTCCTATAGCTCAAAATAATTAGTAAATGCATGAAAAATAACAAATGAAGTCAGAAAGGATTGAAAAATGATGATGTGGCTTTGAATGGTGCATTTTGAACACACAAAAAGTCAGGAGTTCAAATAAGATTTAAAAAATGAAATCCCTTTGTAACAGACGAGTTTCCGTATGAAATCCTGATACTTTGAAAGAGATTGTCCGTTTTGTACACGAAGTGCATCCAGTTTTTGTCGTAACCCTCTTAACTTTCCTGCACATGCTATGTGGATGAAATCATGATACCATGCCAACTTTCAAACTTTTCAGAGTTCATTTGAAATGCTTTTCAATTTTATGGTCGTATAGCTCAAAATAATTAGTAAATGCATGAAAAATAATAAATGAAGTAAAAAAGGATTGAAAAATGATGATGTGGCTTTGAATGTTGCATTTTGAACACACAAAAAGTCAGGAGTTCAAATAAGTTTTAAAAAATGAAATCCCTTTGTAACAGACGAGTTTCGGTATGAAATCCTGATACTTTGAAAGAGATCGTCCGTTTTGTACACGAAGTGCATCCAGTTTTTGTCGTAACCCTCTCAACCATCTTGCACATGCTATGTGGATCAAATGATGATACCATGCCAACTTTCAACCTTTTCAGAGTTCATTTGAAATGCTTTTCAATTTCATGCTCTTATAGCTCCAAATAATTAGTAAATGCATGAAAAATAACAAATTAAGTGAGAAAGGATTGAAAAATAATGATGTGGCTTTGAATGGTGCATTTTGAACGCACAAAAAGTCAGGAGTTCAAATAAGTTTTA
>NW_025230155.1:1039-1561 GCF_018294505.1 Triticum aestivum | reverse complement strand
TCAAAGTAATTAGCAAATGCATGAAAAATAACAAATAAAGTCGGAAAGGATTGAAAAATGATGATGTGGCTTTGAATGGTGCATTTTGAACACACAAGAAGTCAGGAGTTCAAATAAGTTTTTAAAAATGAAATCCTTTTGTAACAGACGAGTTTCCGTATGAAATCCTGATACTTTGAAAGAGATTGTCCGTTTTGTACACGAAGTGCATCCAGTTTTTGCTGTAACCCTCTCAACTTTCTTGCACATGCTATGTGGATGAAATGATGATACCATGCCAACTTTCAACCTTTTCAGAGTTCATTTGAAATGCTTTTCAATTTAATGGTCTTATAGCTCAAAATAATTAGTAAATGCATGAAAAATAACAAATGAAGTCAGAAAGGATTGAAAAATGATGATGTGGCTTTGAATGGTGCATTTTGAACATACAAAAAGTCAGGAGTTCAAATAAGTTTAAAAAAATGAAATCCCTTTGTAACAGACGAGTTTCCGTATGAAATCCTGATACTTTGAAAGAGA
>NW_025230155.1:0-1014 GCF_018294505.1 Triticum aestivum | reverse complement strand
ATGATGTGGCTTTGAATGGTGCATTTTGAACACACAAAAAGTCAGGAGTTCAAATAAGTTTTAAAAAATGAAATCCCTTTGTAAGAGACGAGTTTCCATATGAAATCCTGATACTTTGAAAGAGATCGTCCGTTTTGTACACGAAGTGCATCCAGTTTTTGCCGTAACCCTCTCAACTATCTTGCACATGCTATGTTGATGAAATGATGATACCATGCCAACTTTCAACCTTTTCAGAGTTCATTTGAAATGCTTTTCCATTTTATGGTCTTATAGCTCAAAATAATTAGTAAATGCATGAAAAATAACAAATGAAGTCAGAAAGGATTGAAAAATGATGATGTGGCTTTGAATGGTGCATTTTGAACACACAAAAAGTCAGGAGTTCAAATAAGTTTTAAAAAATGAAATCCCTTTGTAACAGACGAGTTTCCATATGAAATCCTCATATTTTGAAAGAGATCGTCCGTTTTGTACACGAAGTGCATCTAGTTTTTGTCGCAACCCTCTTAACTTTGTTGCACATGCTATGTGGATGAAATGATGATACCATGCCAACTTTCATCCTTTTCAGAGTTCATTTGAAATACTTTTCAATTTCATGGTCTTATAGCTCAAAATAATTAGTAAATGCATGAAAAATAACAAATGAAGTGAGGAAGGATTGAAAAATGATGATGTGGCTATGAATGGTGCATTTCGAACACACAAAAAGTCAGGAGTTCAAATAAGTTTTAAAAAATGAAATCCCTTTTTAACAGACGAGTTTCCGTATGAAATTCTAATACTTTGAAAGAGATCGTCCGTTTTGTACACGAAGTGCATCCAGTTTTTGCCGTAACCCTCTCAACTATCTTGCACATGTTATGTTGATGAAATGATGATACCATGCCAACTTTAAACCTTTTCAGAGTTCATTTGAAATGCTTTTCAATTTTATGGTCTTATAGCTTAAAATAATTAGCAAATGCATGAAAAATAACAAATGAAGTCAGAAAGGATTGAAAAATGATG
>NW_025230154.1:15104-16198 GCF_018294505.1 Triticum aestivum | reverse complement strand
GGGTTCATCAATCGTGGAAATCGCTCTGGGTCCCCAAAACGCTGAGTAATAGTGCACGAAACCGCGAGTAATAGTCCATGAAACGAGAATTGCTTTGGGACCCCAAAACGGTGAGTAATAGTCCATGAAACGGGCTAGAAACGGCCGAAACCGCGAGTGTTGATGATCGACACGTAAGCGCACCTTGGAGTTCGATAACCATGGAAATCACTCCGGGACCCCGAAATGGTGAGTAATAGTGCATGCAGCGGGCCAGAATCGGCCAAAACTGCGAGTGTTGGTGATCAACACGTAAACACACCTTGGGGTTCAACAACTATGGAAATCGCTTGGGGACCCGAAAACGATGAGTAATAGTCCACGAAACGGGTCAGAATTGGACAAAACTGTGAGTGTTGACAATTGACACATAAACGCACCCTGGGTTTCATCAATCGTGGAAATCGCTCTAAGTCCCCAAAACGGCGAGTAATAGTCCATGAAACGGACAAGAATCGGCCAAATATGGGAGTGTTGATGATCGACACGCAAACGCACCCCGAGGTTCGTCAATCGTGGAAATGACTCCGAGACCCCAAAACAGAGTAATAGTCCAAGAAACGGGCCAGAATCAGCCCGAACTGTGATTGTTGATGACCGACACATAAGCGCACCTTGGAGTTCGACAACCATGGAAATCGCTTTGGGGCCCAAAAACGGTGAGTAATAGTCCTTGACACGGGCCAGAATCGGCAAAAACTGCAAGTGTTGATGACCAACACGTAAGCACACCTTGGGGTTCAACAACTATGAAAATCGCTTCGGGACCCCAAAACATTGAGTAATAGTCCACAAAACGGGTCAGAATTGGACAAAACTGTGAGAGTTGATGACGGACACATAAACGCATCCCGGGGTTCATCAATCGTGGAAATCGCTCTGGGTCCCCAAAACGCTGAGTAATAGTGCATGAAACGGACAAGAATCGGCCAAATATGTGAGTGTTGATGACCGACATGTAAACGCACCCCGGGGTTCGTCAATCATGGAAATGACTCCGGGACCCCAAAACAGAGTAATGGTCCAAGAAACGGGTCAGAATCGGCCAAATCTGT
>NW_025230154.1:10283-10688 GCF_018294505.1 Triticum aestivum | reverse complement strand
CCCGGGGTTCGTCAATCATGGAAATGACTCCGGGACCCCAAAACAGAGTAATAGTCCAAGAAACGGGTCAGAATCGGCCAAAACTGTGATTGTTGATGACCGACACGTAAGCACACCTTGGGGTTCAACAACTATGGAAATCGCTTCGGGACCCCAAAACGGTGAATAATAGTCCACAAAACGGGTCAGAATTGGACAAAACTGTGAGTGTTGACGACGGACATATAAACGCACCCCAGGGTTCATCAATCGTGGAAATCGCTCTGGGTCCCCAAAATGCTGAGTAATAGTGCACGAAACCGCGAGTAATAGTCCATGAAACGAGAATCGCTTTGGGACCCCAAAACGATGAGTAATAGTCCATGAAACGGGCAAGAAACGGCCGAAACCGCGAGTGTTGATGAT
>NW_025230154.1:5980-9984 GCF_018294505.1 Triticum aestivum | reverse complement strand
GAGTAATAGTCAACGAAACGGGTCAGAATTGGACAAAACTGTGAGTGTTGACAACTGACACATAAACGCACCCCGAGGTTCATCAATCGTGGAAATCGCTCTGGGTCCCCAAAACGGCGAGTAATAGTCCACGAAACGGACAAGAATCGGCCAAATATGTGAGTGTTGATGATCGACACGTAAACGCACCCCGAGGTTCATCAATCGTGGAAATGACTCCGGGACCCCAAAACAGAGTAATAGTCCAAAAAATGGGCCAGAATCAGCCCGAACTGTGATTGTTCATGACCGACACATAAGCGCACCTTGGTGTTCGACAACGATGGAAATCGCTTTGGGGCCCAAAAACGCTGAGTAATAGTCCATGAAACGGGCCAGAATCGGCCAAAACTGCAAGTTTTGATGACCAACACGTAAGCACACCTTGGGGTTCAACAACTATGAAAATCGCTTCGGGACCGCAAAACGTTGAGTAATAGTCCACGAAACGGGTCAGAATTGGACAAAACTGTGAGAGTTGACGACAGACACATAAATGCACCCCGGGGGTTCATCAATCGTGGAAATCTCTCTGGGTCCCCAAAACGCTGAGTAATATTGCATGAAACGGACAAGAATCGGGCAAATATGTGAGTGTTGATGACCGACAGGTAAACGCACCCCGGGGTTCGTCAATCATGGAAATGACTCCGGGACCCCAAAACAGAGTAATAGTGCAAGAAACGGGCCAGAATCGGCCAAAACTGTGATTGTTGATGACCGACACGTAAGCACACCTTGGGGTTCAACAACTATGGAAATCGCTTCGGGACCCCAAAACGGTGAATAATAGTCCACAAAACGGGTCAGAATTGGACAAAACTGTGAGTGTTGACGACGGACACATAAACGCACCCCGGGGTTCATCAATCGTGGAAATCGCTCTGGGTCCCCAAAACGCTGAGTAATAGTGCACGAAACCGCGAGTAATAGTCCATAAAATGAGAATCACATTGGGACCCCAAAACGGTGAGTAATAGTCCATGAAACGGGCAAGAAACGGCCGAAACCGCGAGTGTTGATGATCGACACGTAAGCGCACCTTGGAGTTCGATAACCATGGAAATCACTCCGGGACCCCGAAATGGTGAGTAATAGTGCATGAAGCGGATCAGAATCGGCCAAAATTGCGAGTGTTGATGATCAACACGTAAACACACCTTGGGGTTCAACAACTATGGAAATCGCTTCGGGACCCGAAAATGATGAGTAATAGTCAACGAAACGGGTCAGAATTGGACAACACTGTGAGTGTTGACAACTGACACATAAACGCACGCCGGGGTTCATCAATCGTGGAAATCACTCTGGGTCCCCAAAACGGCGAGTAATAGTCCACGAAACGGACAAGAATCGGCCAAATATGTTAGTGTTGATGATAGACACGTAAACGCACCCCGAGGTTCGTCAATCGTGGAAATGACTCCGGGACCCCAAAACAGAGTAATAGTCCAAGAAACGGGCCAGAATCAGCCTGAACTGTGATTGTTGATGACCGACACATAAGCGCACCTTGGAGTTCGACAACCATGGAAATCGCTTTGGGGCCCAAAAAAGGTGAGTAATAGTCCATGAAACGGGCCAGAATCGGCCAAAACCGCAAGTGTTGATGACCAACACGTAAACACACCTTGGGGTTCAACAACTATGAAAGTCGCTTCGGGACCCCAAAACGTTGAGTAATACTCCACGAAACGGGTCAGAATTGGACAAAACTGTGAGAGTTGACGACAGACACATAAACGCATCCCGGGGTTCATCAATCGTGGAAATCGCTTTGGGTCCCCAAAACGCTGAGTAATAGTGCATGAAACGGACAAGAATCTGCCAAATATGTGAGTGTTGATGACCGACAGGTAAACGCACCCCGGGGTTCGTCAATCATGGAAATGACTCCGGGACCCCAAAACAGAGTAATAGTGCAAGAAACGGGCCAGAATCGGCCAAAACTGTGATTGTTGATGACCGACACGTAAGCACACCTTGGGGTTCAACAACTATGGAAATCGCTTCGGGACCCCAAAACGGTGAATAATAGTCCACAAAACGGGTCAGAATTGGACAAAACTGTGAGTGTTGACGACGGACACATAAACGCACCCCGGGGTTCATCAATCGTGGAAATCGCTCTGGGTCCCCAAAACGCTGAGTAATAGTGCACGAAACCGCGAGTAATAGTCCATAAAACGAGAATCACTTTGGGACCCCAAAACGGTGAGTAATAGTCCATGAAACGGGCAAGAAACGGCCGAAACCGCGAGTGTTGATGATCGACACGTAAGCGCACCTTGGAGTTCGATAACCATGGAAATCACTCCGGGACCCCGAAATGGTGAGTAATAGTGCATGAAGCGGATCAGAATCGGCCAAAAGTGCGAGTGTTGATGATCAACACGTAAACACACCTTGGGGTTCAACAACTATGGAAATCGCTTCGGGACCCGAAAATGATGAGTAATAGTCAACGAAACGGGTCAGAATTGGACAACACTGTTAGTGTTGACAACTGACACATAAACGCACGCCGGGATTCATCAATCGTGGAAATCACTCTGGGTCCCCAAAACGGCGAGTAATAGTCCACGAAACGGACAAGAATCGGCCAAATATGTTAGTGTTGATGATAGAAACGTAAGCGCACCCCGAGGTTCGTCAATCGTGGAAATGACTCCGGGACCCCAAAACAGAGTAATAGTCCAAGAAACGGGCCAGAATCAGCCCGAACTGTGATTGTTGATGACCGACACATAAGCGCACCTTGGAGTTCGACAACCATGGAAATCGCTTTGGGGCCCAAAAAAGGTGAGTAATAGTCCATGAAACGGGCCAGAATCGGCCAAAACTGCAAGTGTTGATGACCAACACGTAAACACACCTTGGGGTTCAACAACTATGAAAATCGCTTCGGGACCCCAAAACGTTGAGTAATACTCCACGAAACGGGTCAGAATTGGACAAAACTGTGAGAGTTGACGACAGACACATAAACGCATCCCGGGGTTCATCAATCGTGGAAATCGCTTTGGGTCCCCAAAACGCTGAGTAATAGTGCATGAAACGGACAAGAATCGGGCAAATATGTGAGTGTTGATGACCGACAGGTAAACGCACCCCGGGGTTCGTCAATCATGGAAATGACTCCGGGACCCCAAAATAGAGTAATAGTGCAAGAAACGGGCCAGAATCGGCCAAAACTGTGATTGTTGATGACCGACACGTAAGCACACCTTGGGGTTCAACAACTATGGAAATCGCTTCGGGACCCCAAAACGGTGAATAATAGTCCACAAAACGGGTCAGAATTGGACAAAACTGTGAGTGTTGACGACGGACACATAAACGCACCCCGGGGTTCATCAATCGTGGAAATCGCTCTGGGTCCCCAAAACGCTGAGTAATAGTGCACGAAACCGCGAGTAATAGTCCATAAAACGAGAATTGCTTTGGGACCCCAAAACGGTGAGTAATAGTCCATGAAACGGGCAAGAAACGGCCGAAACCGCGAGTGTTGATGATCGACACGTAAGCGCACCTTGGAGTTCGATAACCATGGAAATCACTCCGGGACCCCGAAATGGTGAGTAATAGTGCATGAAGCGGATCAGAATCGGCCAAAATTGCGAGTGTTGATGATCAACACGTAAACACACCTTGGGGTTCAACAACTATGGAAATCGCTTCGGGACCCGAAAATGATGAGTAATAGTCAACGAAACGGGTCAGAATTGGACAACACTGTGAGTGTTGACAACTGACACATAAACGCACGCCGGGGTTCATCAATCGTGGAAATCACTCTGGGTCCCCAAAACGGCGAGTAATAGTCCACGAAACGGACAAGAATCGGCCAAATATGTTAGTGTTGATGATAGACACGTAAACGCACCCCGAGGTTCGTCAATCGTGGAAATGACTCCGGGACCCCAAAACAGAGTAATAGTCCAAGAAACGGGCCAGAATCAGCC
>NW_025230154.1:0-2541 GCF_018294505.1 Triticum aestivum | reverse complement strand
AGAGTAATAGTGCAAGAAACGGGCCAGAATCGGCCAAAACTGTGATTGTTGATGACCGACACGTAAGCACACCTTGGGGTTCAACAACTATGGAAATCGCTTCGGGACCCCAAAACGGTGAATAATAGTCCACAAAACGGGTCAGAATTGGACAAAACTGTGAGTGTTGACGACGGACACATAAACGCACCCCGGGGTTCATCAATCGTGGAAATCGCTCTGGGTCCCCAAAACGCTGAGTAATAGTGCACGAAACCGCGAGTAATAGTCCATAAAACGAGAATTGCTTTGGGACCCCAAAACGGTGAGTAATAGTCCATGAAACGGGCAAGAAACGGCCGAAACCGCGAGTGTTGATGATCGACACGTAAGCGCACCTTGGAGTTCGATAACCATGGAAATCACTCCGGGACCCCGAAATGGTGAGTAATAGTGCATGAAGCGGGCCAGAATCGGCCAAAACTGCGAGTGTTCATGATCAACACGTAAACGCACCTTGGGGTTCAACAACTATGGAAATCGCTTGGGGACCCGAAAACGATGAGTAATAGTCCACGAAACGGGTCAGAATTGGACAAAACTGTGAGTGTTGACAATGGACACATAAACGCACCCCGGATTTCATCAATCGTGGAAATCGCTCTAAGTCCCCAAAACGGCGAGTAATAGTCCATGAAACGGACAACAATCGGCCAAATATGGGAGTGTTGATGATCGACACGTAAACGCACCCCGAGGTTTGTCAATCGTGGAAATGACTCCGAGACCCCAAAACAGAGTAATAGTCCAAGAAACGGGCTAGAATCAGCCCGAACTGTGATTGTTGATGACCGACACATAAGCGCACCTTGGAGTTCGACAACCATGGAAATCGCTTTGGGGCCCAAAAACCGTGAGTAATAGTCCATGACACGGGCCAGAATCGGCAAAAACTGCAAGTGTTCATGACCAACACGTAAGCACACGTTGGGGTTCGACAACTATAAAAATCGCTTCGGGACCCCAAAACGTTGAGTAATAGTCCACAAAACGGGTCAGAATTGGACAAAACTGTGAGAGTTGATGACGGACACATAAACGCATCCCGAGGTTCATCAATCGTGGAAATCGCTCTGGGTCCCAAAAACACTGAGTAATAGTGCATGAAACGAACAAGAATCGGCCAAATATGTGAGTGTTGATGACCGACATGTAAACGCACCCCGGGGTTCGTCAATCATGGAAATGACTCCGGGACCCCAAAACAGAGTAATAGTCCAAGAAACGGGTCAGAATCGGCCAAAACTGTGATTGTTGATGACCGACACGTAAGCACACCTTGGGGTTCAACAACTATGGAAATCGCTTCGGGACCCCAAAACGGTGAATAATAGTCCACAAAACGGGTCAGAATTGGACAAAACTGTGAGTGTTGACGACGGACATATAAACGCACCCCAGGGTTCATCAATCGTGGAAATCGCTCTGGGTCCCCAAAATGCTGAGTAATAGTGCACGAAACCGCGAGTAATAGTCCATGAAACGAGAATCGCTTTGGGACCCCAAAACGATGAGTAATAGTCCATGAAACGGGCAAGAAACGGCCGAAACCGCGAGTGTTGATGATTGACACGTAAGCGCACCTTGGAGTTCGATAACCATGGAAATCACTCCGGGACCCCGAAATGGTGAGTAATAGTGCATGAAGCGGGCCAGAATCGGCCAAAACTGCGAGTGTTAATGATCAACACGTAAACGCACCTTGGGGTTCAACAACTATGGAAATCGCTTCAGGACCCGAAAATGATGAGTAATAGTCCACGAAACGGGTCAGAATTGGACAAAACTGTGAGTGTTGACAACTGACACATAAACGCACCCCGGGGTTCATCAATCGTGGAAATCGCTCTGGGTCCCCAAAACGGCGAGTAATAGTCCACGAAACGGACAAGAATCGGCCAAATATGTGAGTGTTGATGATCGACACGTAAAGGCACCCCCAGGTTCGTCAATCATGGAAATGACTCAAGGACCCCAGAACAGAGTAACAGTCCAAGAAACGGGCCAGAATCAGCCCGAGCTGTGATTGTTGATGACCGACACATAAGCGCACCTTGGTGTTCGACAACGATGGAAATCGCTTTGGGGCCCAAAAATGGTGAGTAATAGTCCATGAAACGGGCCAGAATCGGCCAAAACTGCAAGTGTTGATGACCAACACGTAAGCACACCTTGGGGTTCAACAACTATGAAAATCGCTTCGGGACCCCAAAACGTTGAGTAATAGTCCACGAAACGGGTCAGAATTGGACAAAACTGTGAGAGTTGACGACAGACACATAAACGCACCCCGGGGTTCGTCAATCGTGGAAATCGCTCTGGGTCCGCAAAACGCTGAGTAATATTGCATGAAACGGACAAGAATCAGGCAAATATGTGAGTGTTGATGACCGACATGTAAACGCACCCCGGGGTTCGTCAATCATGGAAATGAATTCGGGACCCCAAAACAGAGTAATAGACCAAGAAACGGGCCAGAATCGGCCAAAACTGTGATTGTTG
>NW_025230153.1:15043-16208 GCF_018294505.1 Triticum aestivum | reverse complement strand
CTCAGGGACTTAGCCGCAAGCCCGTCCACGCCTAAGTTAAAAAAACTATTCCAAGTGAGAGCATCGCTCCCACTCGGGGGCTTATCCGCGAGCCCGTCCTCGCGTAAGTTAGAAAACTACACCAAGTGAGAGCATCCCCCCCACTCAGAGGCTTAGCCACGAGCCCGTCCTTGCCTTAACTGAAGAACTACACCGAGTGAGAGCATCCCTCCTATTCGGGGGCTTAGCCACGAGCCCATCCTAGAATACGTTAAAAACTACTCCAAGTGAGAGCATCCCTCCTATTCGGGGGCTTAGCCGCGAGACCGGACTTGCCTAAGTTAAAAAACTACTCCGAGTAAGAGCATCACTTCCAGTCGGAGGCTTAGGCGCGAGCCCGACCTCTCCTAAGTTAAAAAACTTCTCCGAGTGAGAGCATCCCGCCCACTCGAGATCTTAGCCACGATCCCGTCCTCGCCTAAGTTAAAAAACTATGTCGAGTGAGAGCATCCCTCCCACTCGGAGGCTTAGCCGTGAGCCCGTCCTCGCCTAGGTTAAAAAACTACGCCGAGTGAGAGCATCCCTCCCACTCACAGGCTTAGCCGCGAGCCCGTCCTTGCCTAAGTTAAAAAACTACACCGAGTGAGAGCAGCCCTCCCACTCGGAGGCTTAGCCGCGAGCCCGCCCTCCCCAAAGTTAAAAAACTACTCCGAGTGAGAACATCCCTCCCACTCGGAGGCTTAGCCGCGAGCCCGTCCTCGCCTAAGTTAAAAAACTACTCCGAGTGAGAGCATCCCTCCCACTCGGGTGCTTAGCCGCAAGCCCGTCCTCGCCTAAGTTAAAAAAACTATGCCGAGTGATTACATCCCTCCCACTCCGAGGCATAGCCGCGAGCGCGTCCTCGCGTAAGTTAAAAACTATGCCGAGTGAGAACATCCCTCCAACTCAGAGGCTTAGCCATGAAGCCTGCCCTCGCCTAAGTTAAAAAACTACCCCGAGTGAGGGCATCCCTCCCACTCAGGGGCTTAACCACTAGCCCGTGGTTGCCTAAGTTAAAAAACTACTCCGAGTGAGAGCATCCCTCCCACTCGGGGGCTTAGCCGCGAGCCCGTTCTCGCTTAAGTTAAAAAACTACGCCAAGTGAGAGCATCCCTCCCACTCGGAGGCTTAGCCGTGAGCCCGTCCT
>NW_025230153.1:12985-13701 GCF_018294505.1 Triticum aestivum | reverse complement strand
CTCCGAGTGAGAGCATCCCTCCCACTCGGGGGCTTAGCCGCTAGCCCGTCCTTGCCAAACATAAAAAATTACTCCGAGTGAGAGCACCCCTCCCACTCGGGGGCTTAGCCGCGAGCCCATCCTCGCCTAAGATAAAAAACTACGCCGAGTGAGAGCATCCCTCCCACTCGGAGGCTTAGTCGCGAGCCCATCCTCGCCTAAGTTTAAAAACTACGCCGAGTGAGAGCATCCCTCCCACTCGGAGGCTTAGCCGCAAAGCCCGTCCTCGCCTAAGTTAACAAACTACCCCGAGTGACAGCATCCCTCCCACTCGGAGGCTTTCCTGCGAGCCTGTCCTCAACAAAGTTAAAAAACTACTCGGAGTGAGAGCATTCCTCACACTAGGGGGCTTAGCCGCGAGCCCGTCCTCGTCTAAGTTAAAAAACTACTCCGAGTTAGAGCATCCCTCCCACTCGGAGGCTTAGCCGCGAGGCAGTCCCCGCCTAAGTTAAAATCCTACTCCGAGTTAGAGCATCACTCCCAGTCGGGGGCTTACAGCGAGCCCGTCCATGCCCAAGTTAAAAAACTACGCCGAGTGAGAGCATTCCTCCCACTCAAAGGCTTAGCCGCGAAGCCCGTCCTCGCCTGAGTCAGAAAAACTATGTCAAGTGAGAGCATCCCTCCCACTCAAAGGCTTAGCCACGAGCCCGTCCTCGACTATGTTAAAAAACTACTCC
>NW_025230153.1:8106-8636 GCF_018294505.1 Triticum aestivum | reverse complement strand
CCTAAGTTAGAAAAATACGCCGAGTGAGCGCATCCGTCCCACTCAGACTCTTAGCCACGCGCCCATCCTCGCCTAAACTGAAGAACTACGCCGAGTGAGAACATCCCTCCCCTCGAAGGCTTAGCGAGGAGCCCATCCTCGACTACGCTAAAAAACTACTCCGAGTGAGAGCATCCCTACTATTCGGGGGCTTAGCCGCGAGCCCGTCCTCTCCTAAGTTAAAAAACTACTCCGGGAAGCCAGTCCTTGCCTAAGTTAAAAAACTACTCCGAGCCAGAGCATCCCTTCCACTCGAAGGCTTAGCCGCGAGCGCGTCCTCTCCTAAGTTACAAAAACAACTCCGAGTGAGAGCATCCCTCCCACTCGGGGCCTTAGCCGCTAGCCCGTCCTCGTGAAAGATAAAAAACTATGCCGAGCGAGAGCATCCCTCCCACCTGGCGGCTTAGAAGCAAGCCCGTCCTCGCCTAAGTTAAAAAACTACTATGAGTGCGAGCATCCCTCCCACTCGGGGGCTTCGCCGCGAGCCCATC
>NW_025230153.1:0-1358 GCF_018294505.1 Triticum aestivum | reverse complement strand
CGGGGGCTTAGCCGCGACCCCGTCCTCGCCTAAGTTAAAAAACTACTCCCAGTGAGAGCATCCCTCCCACTCGGAGGCTTAGCCACGACACCGTCCTCGCCTAAGTTACAAAAAACTACTCCAAGTGAGAGCATCCCTCCCACTCGGGGGCATAGCTGCTAGCCCGTCCTCGCCAAAGATAAAATACTATGCCGAGTGAGAGCATGCCTCCCACTCGAAGGCTTAGCCGCGAGCCCATCCTCGTCTAAGTTAAAAAACTACGCTGAGTGAGAGAATCCCTCCCACTCGGGGGCTTAGCCGCAAGCCCATCCACGCCTAAGTTAAAACACTACTCTGAGTGAGAGCATCCCTCCCACTCGGAGGCTTAGGCGTGAGCCCATCCTCGCCTAAACTACTCCGAGTGTGAGCATCCCTCCCACTCGGAAGCTTAGCCATGAGCCTAATCTTGCCTAAGTTGAAAAACTATGTCGAGTGAGAGAATCCCTCCCACTCAGAGGCTTAGTCACGAGCCCGTCCTAGCATAAGTTAAAAAAACTACTTCGAGTGACAGTATCCCTCCCACTCGGGGGCTTAGCCATGATCCCGTTCTCAGCTAAGTTAAAAAACTACTCTGAGTGAGAGCATCCCTCCCACTCAGGGGCTTTGCAGTGAGCCCGCCCTCGTCTAAGTAAAAAACTACGCCGAGTGAGAGCATCCCTCCAATTCCGAGGCTTAACCGCGAGCCCGTCCTCGCCAAAGTTAAAAAAATATGCCTCGTGAGAGCATCCCTCTCACTCAGAGACTTACCCGCGAAGCCCGTCCTCGCCTAAGTTAAAAAACTACCCCGAGTGAGAGCATCCCTTCCACTCGGGGCTTAGTCGCTAGCCCGTCCTCGCTTAAGTTAAAAGAACTACGCCGAGTGAGAGCATCCCTCCCACTCGGGTGCTTAGCCGCAAGCCCACCCACGCCTAAGTTAAAAAACTACTCCGAGAGGGAGCATCCCTCCCACTCGGGGGCTTAGCCGCGACCGTCCTCACCTAAGTTAAAAAACTACTCCAAGTGAAGCATCCCTTCCACTCGGGGGCATAGCGGCGAGCCCGTTCTTGCTGAAGTTAAAAAACTACGCCAAATTAGAGCATCCCTCCCACTCAGGAGCTTCGCCGCGAGCCCGTCCTCGCCTAAGTTAAAAAACTATGCCGAGTGAGAGCATCCCTCCCACTCGGGGGCTAAGACGCGAGACTGTCCTCGCCTAAGTTAAAAACCTATTCCAAGTGAGAGCATCTCTCCCACTAGGAAGCTTAGCCGCGAGCCCAACCTCGCCTAAGGTAAAACACTACTCCGAGTGAGAGCATCCCTCCCACTCGGGGGCATAGCTGTGA
>NW_025230152.1:0-16211 GCF_018294505.1 Triticum aestivum | reverse complement strand
CTGGCAGATTGTTTACGTGTTATTCAATTGTGCCAAGCTTGTTGTAGTTGATCCTTTCATGTAATGTATTTTATCTTGCCATGGTTAGCTTCATAAACATGCCATCTTGCTGTAGGTATGCTTGTTTTGTCATGCATTGCTTTGTGGTGAGTGAATCAAGCTCACCAAGATGCCTTCATGATACTGTTTCTGCCATGCTCTGTTTTCTGCCAAGTCTGAAACCTGTTAACGAAACTTGCTATGTTTACATAGGTGTCATCATATCTTCTGATCCTTTTTGGCTTATTGTCAGTAAGGGACTTTTGTTCTATAAATTTAGTAGATTCATGCCATGCCTTTGTTTGCTATGATATGTTCCTGGAGCATGTTGTTTTATAGCTCTAAACTTTGCAAACTGATGTTATTTCTGCCATGTCCAGTGATTTCTGCTAAGTCTGTGAATCTGTTATTATTTGCAATCTTGCCATGTCCTTTTGCGCATGTTCTAGTGATTTCTGGAGATACCTCAGTGTTCATGTTTTGTTGTGCTTTACCTGTACATCATGTTCATGCCTTTTGGTTTCATGTTGAGGTGCTGTAGCATATTTTTATGATGCTTGCAATATGACTAGTTGCTGTTTTGGACAGATGGTTGTTATATCTTGTTTGGAGTGTATGTGTTGCACCGTTGCTCCGTTTTGAGCATGCTTTATATGAAACTTGCTTAGTTTTGCATGTAGTTCCATATTATATTGTTTCATCCTTGTTTTGAGGTGTTTGCTTGATGTTTGTATGCATTTTGCATCAATGCCATGTTTAACTTGTTTTGCTCGTATCTTTTAGGCCGTAGCTCCGAATCTAATGAACTTTATATGGAACTTGACTAGAATTTCGTGTAGATCATTTTGGTGCATCTTAGCTTGCTGTTTAGCAACTTGAACATAATGTTTATTCAGATCTGGACCAATTTTGAAATTTGCATATGAGGACTTACCGGATTTGTTCTATGTTGTTTCCGGCCTCATTTAAACTTGCTTTGATGTGTTTCTCTTGTATGCATCATCTCTTGCCATGAGTAGCTTCAAGTAGCCTTGTCATGCATCATACTTGGTTGAGGATCATGCCTTATTCATGTGTGGTGTGTTTACCATGGTGTGTGCTTCTTCTTGTTAGTTCCCGTGTCGTTGCGATCGTGAGAATCCGTTCGTCTTCGTGGCTTCATCTTCTTCATGGACTCGTTCTTCTTCCTAGAGGGATTTCAGGCAAGATGACCGTCACCTTGGATCTCATTACTATCATTGCTATGCTAGTTGCTTCGTTCTATCGCTTTGCTACGCTACCTATTCACTTGCTCTTCCAGTCGCCCAAATTGCCATGAAACCACCTCTAACCTTTGTCACCCTTCCTAGCAAACCGTTGTTTGGCTATGTTACCGCTTTGCTCAGCCCCTCTTATAGCGTTGCTAGTTGCAGGTGAAGATGAAGATTGCTCCATGTTGGATTATGTTTATGTTGGGATATCACAATATCTCTTATTTAATGAATGCATCTATATACTTGGTAAAGGGTGGAAGGCTCGACCTTATGCCTGGTGTTTTGTTCCACTCTTGCCGCCCTAGTTTCCGTCATACCTGTTGAGAATATAGACCTTAGAGTCACCCGCCAGGAGGGGCCGGGTTACTCGTACGGTTCTTATCAGAAGCCCGGAGCCAAGTTTCAAGACGATGGGCCAGAGATGGGCTGAGACCCGGATATGGCTTAAGGCCCGTAGTTACAATCATTGTTATAGTAAACTTGTAGCGTAAGGCGTGTATAGTTTAGAGTCCGAGCCGGACACTCTTATGAGCCGGCCGGGACTCTAAGGGCTGTTGGGCGTCAGCCTCCCTATATAAAGGGACGACCCGGCAGCGGTTTAAGGGCGAGAAGAATCTGATCGAGGCCGGGGATAGTTGTTTAATTCCTGGCGATCGTAACCCTAATCAATATCACCCCAAACTGGACGTAGGCTTTTACCTTCACCGTAAGGGGCCGAACCAGTATAAACCCTCGTGTTCCTTGTCCCGCATAACCCCTTCAAGTTTTCCAGTTGCGATGGCTCCACGACTAAGTCCTAGCTCAAGGACATCTGCCGTGACAATTCCACGACAGTTGGCGCCCACCGTGGGGCCAGCGCACGGTGGATTTGAGTTCTTGAAGGGCAGCTTCGAAGGGCTCAAGGGATACGCCGTGGGCCGGATGACCAAAAGTCGTCGCGGCAAGCTCTACATCGACGATGCGGACTGGGGCCCCGACGCCGGCTCAATTGAGTATGGGTACCGGGTCCCCTTTGGCGGGATTCATGTCTTCATTGGCAAGATTGGTGAGCCGGGCCCCGAGCCGGATTTCTGCGCCGATCTCATCGAAACGGCTCAGCACGCACGACCCGCCCGGGCCCGGCCCGCCTTAAGGCGCGCTTTCGTGGGATGCATCCATGGAGGGCCCTCTGATCCATCTGGGTCCGGAGATGAGGCGGCCGCCGGCTCTGACGGCGAGTCGGCCACCGATGAATCAAACTCGTTGTACCGACTTCAAGATGGCAGGCTCATGGGTGGTTCCGATGGCGACAGTATGCCAGACCTTTTTGAGCCGCCAAGTCAGGTTGGAGTTTTTATGGCTGATGCGCAGCCTGTTCAGAACCCCGCTGCTGGATCGGGAAACCCGGTGCCTTCTCCGGCTCAGGTGCTGATGGATCTCACGGACAAGATGACGGCCCTGTTAACCGCCGCGGTTGACCCGGCGAATCAAGCTCAGCATGATGCGGAGGTGGCACAGTTAAAATTGGATTTGATAAAAGCTAAGGAGGATCTTACAGCGGAGGGGATCAGGCTGGCTGCGGAGCGGGCGGCCCTCGACGCCCAGACTCAGCTGATTCAGGCGCAGTCCTTCCAACTCACAATGGATCAGAACGCGGCCAACGAGGTCATGAGAAGGAGGCATCAGAAGGCCCAGTCTCGACTCCCACCGGTTTACGATCCACGCAATCTCTTCAACACACCGGGTGCAGGGTCTAGTAACCCGCCAGGGGTCATTGCACCCGGGTCTGGACCCCTTATTCAGACACGAGTGATGGGGCCTCCCCAGGTGCCCCCTGCCCTGCCTCAGTATGTGCCAATACCCCCGGGTCATTATGATAACCCGCTGGAGAACATGGTGGCTGCGGCAGCACGACTGGCGGCTCTCCCCGTTGACGGCGACTCTCCGGCGGCCATCGAAACCCGCCGGGTCAGGGAACTCCTGCAGACGGCACTAGCGCAACAAGAGGCGTACTCTTACAGCCGGGACAGGATTCACTTGACCCCTCGTCCAGGCCAGAGCCCGAGTTACAGCCGGCACATGGTCTCAGCAACCGGCTCAAGTAATGTCCGACGCCGTGACCCGCCCCCTGGCCATGGCCCGGCTCATAATGGAGCCTTCTACGCAGCAGACCAAGCACGGCAAGAGGCGGAGCAGGTGCCTCAATTGACGGCTTACCAGACCCCCCCGGCTTATCCGACGACGTCCGTTGATGTGGGTATTTCTACCAGGACCGGTGGTGTCCCTTGTTTGGTGCCGGCCATCCGTAATGAACGTCTACCTAAGGACTTCAAGGGCCCTAGGAAGGTGCCTAACTATACAGCGGACCTACAGCCTGCAGCCTGGATTGAGAGCTATGAGATGGCTATGGAATTGCTGGAGGTCAGTGAGGCGGCCATGGCCAAATATTTCACCATGATGTTAGATGGAACTGCCCGCACGTGGTTGAAAGGGTTACCACCGAACTCCATTGGGTCTTGGGCTGAGCTGAAAGCCCGGTTTATTCAAAACTTCAAAGATACCTGCAGGCAGTCTATGTCAATTATGGATCTGACTAACTATAAGCAGCAGGAGGGTGAATCCATGACCCATTGGGTTCGCCGGGTCAAGGAGATCATACATTCATCAGATAAGATGGATGCCGGCTCTGCAGTCTTAATGTTGGAACAGAACTGTCGCTTTGTGCCCCTTAAGATGAAACTCGGGCGGCTTAAACGCGACTGCACCGATATGGGTACCCTAATGGCGGCTCTTGTCAAGTACGCCGATTCTGATGGTACCAAGGATCCCCCTTCAGACGATGAAAGGACAGGGAAGGGAAAGAAGAACGGCCATGGCAAGGGTCCTTAGTTTAACCCGGGGAACCAAGGAGGAGGCAAGCGTAAGGCCGATGGCAGCCTAGAGTTTGTAGCCAACGCCAACTCCCAAGGTAATAACCAGCGACGCAAGGGGAGGCCCCCTCCCCGAGGCGGCGGGTCAGGTCCAACGCTGGAGCAGCTGTTGAATGAACCTTGTCCAAGGCACGGCTCCAGAGAGAAGCCAGCGACTCATCTGTGGAAGGATTGCGCGATCATGAAGGCCTTTAAGAGCTACAGTGGCCCGGGCGGCGGCTCAGGCGCCGGCGGCTTTCATGGCCCGGGCGGCGGCTCAAATCCTGGTCCTCAGAACGGTCAAGGGGGCTTCAATCAACAGTCTGGTCAGGGTCATCAACAGCAATAGGGGGGGTTATCAGACCAACCCGAAGCAGCTTAGCGGTGGACAGTATCATGTGTTCACCACTAGTTTGTGCAAACGAGATCAAAAGCTTCACAAGAGGGCTATGAATGCTGTTGAGCCGGCGGTTCCGCGATACTTGAGGTGGTCTGAGCAGCCTATAGTGTGGAGTAGGGAGGATCACCCTCCACGGGTGGATAACCCGGGCCACTTGGCCTTAGTGGTGGCTCCTCAGGTGGGAGGTTATAAGTTCACAAAGGTACTCATGGATGGAGGCAGCAGCATCAACATCCTTTATTATGAGACTTTTCGCCGTATGGAGCTAGTTGATAAGAACCTCAGCCAGTCAAACACTATCTTCCACGGTGTGGTACCTGGTAAGTCGGCTTATCCAGTCGGCAAGATTGAGTTAGAAGTGGCTTTTGGTGATGAGAACAATTACAGGGTGGAGAAATTGACCTTTGAGGTGGTCAAGATAAGAAGTCCATACCACGCTATATTTGGACAGCCGGCTTATGCCAAGTTCATGGCACGGCCGTGTTATGTGTACTTACAGCTCAAGATGCCGGGTCACAATGGGACCATCACGGTTCACGGCAGCCGGAAAGTGGCTCTCGAGTGTGAGGAAGGTGATGCAGGTTACGCAGAGTCTGTTTGTGCAACAGAGGAGTTGAAGTTTTACAAAGACAATGTAGACCCAACAGACATGACCTCTCTAAAGAAGCCGACTACGGAGACTGAGCCGGCGATGAAATTTAAGTCGGCAGATGAAACTAAGCTTGTTGACTTCATTCCAGGAGATTCATCTAGCAGTTTAGCATCAGTGCCAATCTGGATCCAAAATAGGAAAGCGCGCTCATCGAGTTCATCCGTGAGAATAGGGACATCTTTGAATGGAAGCCTTCTGACATGCCAGGTGTACCTAGAGAACTCGATGAGCATACTCTCAATGTTGATCCAAAATTTAAGCCGGTCAGACAGTTCCTTCGACGGTTTAAGGAGGAGAGGCGGAAAGCCATTGGTGAAGAAGTGGCCCGGCTCTTGGCGGCCGGGTTTATTGTTGAAGTTTTTCACCCAGAATGGTTGGCTAACCCAGTGCTCGTACTCAAGAAGAACGGCACCTGGCGGATGTGTGTGGACTACACGGACTTGAACAAGGCATGCCCGGCTGATCCTTTTGCTCTCCCCCGTATTGATCAAATCATTGATGCTACGGCAGGTTGTGCACGCTTAAGTTTCTTGGATGCCTATTCCGGGTATCATCAGATTAAGATGGCAGTTAAGGACCAGGAGAAGACGACGTTCATCACTCCCTTTGGAGCCTTCTGCTATGTGTCTATGCCCTTTGGACTCAAGTGTGCACAGGAGACTTACCAGCGTTGTGTACAGAATTGTCTTCATAAACAGATCGGGCGCAATGTTCACGCTTACGTGGATGATATTGTGGTGAAATCCATCAAGGAGGAAACCCTGATAGATGACTTAAGGGAAACCTTCGATAATCTTCGGGTCTATAAGATGATGCTTAACCCGGCCAAGTGTGTCTTTGGTGTTCCTGCAGGCAAACTATTGGGCTTCTTGGTTTCTGACAGAGGCATTGAGGCTAACCCGGAGAAGATCAAGGCCATCACCTCCCTAGCCAAACCGGCGTGTATAAATGACGTTCAGCGTTTGGCGGGTCGCATCGCTGCTTTAAGCCGGTTTATAAGCCGTTTGGGTGAGAAGGCTATGCCCTTATATCAGTTGATGAAGAAAACTGATAACTTTGTTTGGAATGATGCAGCTAATACCGCTTTTGAGGATTTGAAAAAGCAGCTGGCAGAGCCCCCAGTCCTTGCTACTCCGGTTGATAAGGAACCCTTGCTACTGTATGTGGCGGCAAACGCGCGAGCTGTCAGCGTGGCTATTGTGGTGGAGCGCAAGGAGGCGGGTAAGGAGCATCCGGTTCAGCGGTCGGTTTATTATGTCAGCGAGGTGCTCATTGAGTCCAAATAGCGGTACCCGCATTGGCAGAAGCTCGTATATGGTGTGTTCATGGCGAGCCGGAAGCTTAAGCATTATTTTCAGGGTCATCCCATCATTGTGGTCAGTTCTGCCCCTCTTGGCGATATTATTCAAAACAGAGAGGCCACAGGGAGAATTGCTAAGTGGGCTATAGAACTTGGAACTCATGGCCTCAGATATGTGCCACACACTGCTGTTAAATCTCAGGCTTTGGTGGATTTCATCAACGATTGGACAGAGTCACAAGTGCCTGAGCAAAAACCGGATAACACTTATTGGACTATCCACTTTGATGGGTCCAGACAGCTGGAGGGCTCGGGGGCTGGTGTTGTATTGGCTTCCCCTAAAGGTGACAAGTTCCATTATGTGCTACGGTTGATGTTTCCTTGCACTAACAATGCGGCTGAATACGAGGCTTTGCTCCACGGTCTTCGGGTGGCTAAGGAGATGAGCTTAAGCCGGGTAAGGTGCTTTGGTGACTCAGACTTGGTGGCTCAACAAGTATCAGGCACCTGGGATTCTAAGGATCCTCTCATGGCGGCTTATCGCCGTGAGGTTGATGCCATTGCCGGGCACTTTCAGGGATACCAGGTGGAGCACATTGATCGTAGAAAGAACGAGGCGGTTGATGCTTTAAGCCGGTTAGGTTCTCAGCGAAAACCGGTGCCGCCTAACACTTTCTTGGATGTCCTGTATAACCCTTCGGTTAGGTTGCCTACAGAGGAGGATTTGGCTATTCCTGACCCGGAGGCACGACTGGTGGCGGCTCTTCATGTCATACCAGACTAGACAATGCCATATCTAGCTTATATAACCCGGGGAGAGTTGCCTGAGGATGAAACTCTGGCCAGGCAAATAACCCGGCGGGCTAAGTCAATGATTGTTATCGACGGTGAGTTGCATCATCGCAGTGTTTCAGGGGCATTTCAGTGTTGTGTCTCCCCTGAGGAAGGTCAGGAGATCTTGCGCGAGATCCATGAAGGGGATTGTGGCCATCATGCCGGCTCAAAATCCCTTGTGGCCAAGGCTTTCCGTCATGGTTTTTATTGGCTGACGGCTCACGCTGATGCAGAGGACTTGGTCAGTAAATGTGATGGTTGCCAAAGGTTCTCACGACGGGCTCATGTGCCGGCTCAGGAGTTGCGGATGATCCCAATCACTTGGCCCTTTGCGGTCTGGGGGCTTGATATGGTTGGGCCTTTTAAACAGTCCAAGGATAAGAAGACCCACCTCTTGGTGGCAGTTGACAAATTCACGAAGTGGGTGGAGGCTGAGCCAGTTGGCAAGTGCGATGCAGCCACGGCGGTTCAATATATGAAAAAGGTGATTTTCCGCTTCGGCTTTCTGCATAGCATCATAACTGACAATGGCACCAACCTATCCAAAGGCGCTATGGAAGAGTTTTGTCAACGAGAGCATATCCGACTTGATGTTTCCTCAGTGGCTCATCCCCAATCCAATGGTCAAGCTGAGAGAGCTAACCAGGAGATTCTGAAGGGCATCAAGCCCCGGCTTTTGGTCCCTTTGCAACGGACGCCGGGTTGTTGGGTGGAGGAGTTGCCCTCCGTCTTATGGAGCATCAACACTACTCCTAACAGGTCTACATGCTTCACGCCTTTCTTCATGGTTTATGGAGCAGAAGCAGTCCTCCCCAGCGACATCCGTCACGATTCACCTCGCGTGGCGGCTTATGTTGAGACGGATAATGAACAGGCGCGCCAAGATGCTCTGGACTTGTTGGACGAACAGTGTGATGTGGCCGCAGCCCGTTCAGCGATTTACCAACAAGACCTGCGCCGTTATCATAGCCGCCGGGTCAAATCCCGGGTCTTCCAGGAAGGCGACCTTGTGCTCCGGCTCATCCAGGATCAAACAGATGCCCACAAGTTATCCCCACCTTGGGAAGGGCCCTTCGTGGTCAGCAAGAACTTGCACAACGGGTCATATTACCTCATTGATATTCGGGAGCATAAAGATTCGCGTAAATCTGAGGAAGAAACCCGTCGGCCATGGAACATAGCTCAGCTTCGGCCTTTCTACACTTGAGCTACCGGCTCTCGTGGTGTACATATTTATCTCAGACATGTATATATTATGATAAGCAATAAAGCAGGACCTCTGTCCTTTTTTCCTCCAAATAGGCGTGTGTTGTTTTTTACATGCTGACTTAAAGGAGGATCCGGCTTATGATCGTATTCGAGACTAGCCGTAATCAGTAAGGTCACTTGGGGGCTTCCTGTTCAAACATGGGTCGTATTCGAACCAAAGAGAACATAGCTGTCGATACCCACTTGATTGGCAAAGTGCCGAGCTCATTGGGAAGTTGCCTTTGGTCATATTTGAATCACAGTTTAACCCCTCTGAGAACCGACGTGGATCGTATTCGAATCAGCGTCGTTAAACAATTTTATGAATCATTTGGGGGCTTCCTGTTCAAACATGGGTCGTATTCGAACCAAAGAGAACATAGTTGTCGGTACCCTTTTGATTGGCATCGCCACACCCACTGGGGGCTATATGATCGTATCCGAATCTTAGCTTAACCCGTTGGGGCCGGGTCTTTGGTCGTATTCGAACCGGAAGCCCCTAAGTTCTTCTGCTTTTTCACAAGTTTATTCTGAGGTATGCATGGCCGGGTCTCACTTGCCGGCTTAACTTTGGTTTACAGTGTTAGTTGCACGTCATGGGTGTCATTAAAGCAAGTAAATCAGAGTTAAGGTGTCAACCTTACTGCCCGGGTTATTTAAACCGAAAGATGCATACAGGCTGTTCAGTGTGTTATTTTGGCTATGTTCAGAGTATAATTAAGGACCAGTCTTTTTTGATTCATGTTCCGGGTTATTTATCTCAAACACCTGATTCTCAGGGCGGTAAGCCGCCTCGAGACTTGTGATTTGCCTTTTCTATGCAGATACTTAAAGGGCATCTTTTGAGGTTGAGAAAAACAATGGGATGATTATGACCCGGAGAAACATCAAAGAGACAAATTCAAAGGGCTTTTGCATTCAAAACGTGCACGATGACACGGCAGAGATAAATTGTTGCACTTACTCTATTACAATCATTCTTCAAGTCTAAAAGATGGAACAATGTTTGATAAGCCGCCAGCTAACTTATGATGCCCGTTGAGTTGAAGTCCCCTGCTCATTCCTGTCTTCTCCTCCGGTTGATCCCAAGACCTCAAAGGTTGATGATTTCCAGTCGATGCCGCTGAGAGCTTCGAACTGGGCTTCTTCGTCAATTAACCCGGCCGGGTCAATCTCCGGGGCGAAGGTGTGCTGACGAGCCGGAGGGATCAGATTGAGGGCTTCATAGCGAGGGGTTGGAATCCTCTGATTCTCCGCATCATGACCCGGCTGGTACTTGGTTAAGTCGGTGTCGTTCCCGATGAGGGTGGCCACCGGGCGAACAACCTTCACACATGCTGCGAAGTCCTTCTGGTCGAAGGCTGAGCCGTCTTCCTTCAGGCTTGGGTAACCCAGGGCGATGTCTGCCGGGTCTAGCTCCGGCAGGAATGCTTTGGCCCGGCTCAGCGCGGCAATTGCTCCGGCTCTCGCGGAGGCCCGTCGTAGCTCCTGGATCCGCTGCGGCAGAACAGCGAGCCGGCGCAGGACTTCGGCCAGATGAGTTGGCACCTCGTTGGATAGGGCCACCACAGCTAAGGCACGCTGTGACCCGGTGTAGAGTTGTTCCACCAGGGTGTACACAGCCTTTAACTTGGTGACCACGCTCTGGTTGAGGTTGGCACTCCTGGGGCCTGTTTAACAAGATCAGATAAGCCAGTGACAAGGATGAATCATGACATATACAGACTTGATGTAAGCCGGTGAGGCGACTTACCGAAGATAGCAGCCACCATTTGGGAAACCTGGCGCTTTAGGCCGGAGAGCTCAGCGGTCTTCTCAGTGAGGGCCTTCTCCGCTTGTTCCGCCCGGGTTACCAGTGCGGCCTTCTCTTTGACCCAGGCTTTCCTCTCAGCATCAAACTCGGTCTTCAACTTTTCTTGAGTGGCAATGCTGGATACAAACTTGGCATTTGCCTTCCGGGTCTCCGTCTCCTGCATCTTTAGCCGGCTCTTGAGATCCGCAAGGTCCGCCTCTAGTTTCTTGCCAACAGCCTGCATGTATTTCCGGGTTAATTAACAGTTGTTATATAAGTCCCAAGCGCTTTCCAAGCAAAGGCACTTGGCACTTGGGGGCTAATGCATATTGAACGTCTCTATCTACGTACTGCCGGCTCAGTTGAGTAAGCCGGAACCTAAGTCTACAACATATTCAAGTATAAGTCATCGACTTGGGGGCTAGCATGGCAAAGGTAACTATGCAGTAAAGTAAGAAGACGGCAGAAGGGTACCTCGGATTTTTGTTGGATCTGGTTGACCATGGCAACCTCGGCGTCCCGGCTCTTGTGGACTTGGTTGATGTAGCCAGAGACGAGCTCTCCAATGCTCAAGTCGGTGTAGCCGGAGAGGTCCAGGTTCACCCGGTGGGGCTGCAGTAACTCCCCCTTCGCGGAGCACTTGGCCAACGCGGTCGGTCTCCCCGGCTCAATGAATTCCGTCCGGGTGATTACCACGTCCGGGTCGTCTGCTGGTGGGGCTGAGCCGGAGGCCTCCGGGTTAACCGACGCTTCGGTCATTGTCTTGGTAGTCGGGGCAGGGGCCTCAGGCGCCGTGTCCATTGGAATGGTGGCTTCGGGGGCGGAGGTAGCTGGCGGCTCTTGAGCCGTCGCCTCCGGGTCAGGCAAGTCTGGCACTCCGGCTGATCTGGTTTTCTTTGCTCTTTTGGTGAGCTTTGCCTGGGCACTGAAAAGATAGAAGTGTTAGGCACACAAAGAGTAAGTACAGACAGATAATGTAAGGAGATTGTTATTACCCGGGTGCAGTCTTGAAGGCCGGCAGACTTGACTGCATGGAGTCACAGTCTCCTGATAATTGGAGTCAGAAGAGTTGAGTGGCTGACGGATAAGACCCGCCAACGGATGAAAAGGGTACAGGTGAGAAAAAACCTCAGTGCGACGCTTCCTTGTTGCGTCGGGTAACCCGGCGGAGAGGTCGGTGTCCTTACGGGCCCGGGTGTGACGCCGGCTTTCGTGAACCTGCTGCTTCAAAAGAAATTGAGGGTCTTGATGAGCTAATGGATGTGAAAAGCTTACTTTCCGGGTTACTCTTCGGACTTTCAGCTGTGGCAAAGGCTCCGAGTCGGAGGAAAGTGACATTACCTCTTCAACCACCGGGTTACTGGCGCCGGTGTCATCCTGTCAATGAGCAAATGTTGATAAGGCGGACAACAACAAACAACAAATATGGCAAGAATTTAAAGGTTTAAGGATTACCTCTGACTCGGAGCTGTCGCTTAATTGCAATAGCTCCGAAGCAGTGGGTCTGCTTCCCTTTTTGCGAGGGGCGGCTTTCTTGGCGGCTTACTTCGCCTTCCTGGCCTTCTTGGCCGCCTCATGGTCATATTTGGCCCGCCAGAATTTATCATCAGCCTGAAAGATACAATGATTGATTCTTAAAACGGTTCAGTTGAAGGTTATATGCAGACGAAGATAAAAGTTAAAGTCAGCGGCTTACCGCTGGGGCTGGATTGGTCTTGCAGAAGGGGGCTAGCCCGGTTCTTCCGCAGTCTGCCAAGCTCTCGTTTAGAAGAGCCTTGGTCTCTTCCTCTGCAACGTCTTCTGGAAGATCATTGCGACTGTGCCTCTGCGGGTCATCCTTTCGCCCGGTGTACTCACACATTAAGCCGGGGCGGCGGCTCAATGGGATCACCCGCCATGAGATCCAGACCCGGACCAGATCAATTCCGTTCAGACCATTGCCTAGCAGGGCTTTGATCTTATTGATCGTTGGAAGCAGAGGCTGGCGTTCCGCGGCAGTCAGTTTGTCGGATAGCGGATGAGTCGGCTCTAGACGGGTTGGGCGAAAGCCGGGCAACGGGTTCTCGTCAGCCGGGGACGTATCTTGGCAGTAGAACCAAGTCATATTCCAGTCCTTGGGGTGGCTTGGCGGCTCTGCGTAAGGGAACAGACAGTCCCTACGCCGCTGGATGGAGATGCCGCCTAATTCCAGACTTGGCCCGTTGGCACACTCGTTTTGGCGGTTTAAGTAGAACAGCTCTCTGAAAAGCAGTAAACTGGGCTCTTCTCCAAGGTACACTTCGCAAAAGACTTGGAAGTTGCAGATGTTGGATACGGAGTTGGGTCCTATATCCTGAGGCCGTAAGTCAAAGAAGTTGAGCACGTCCCTGAAAAACTTTGAGCCGGGCGGTGCGAAGCCCCGGCTCATATGGTCTGCGAAGATCACTACCTCCCCGTCCCTTGGCTGTGGTCTCTCTTCCGACGGGTCAGGGGCACGGTAGGACATGATTTCATTCTTAGGTAAATATCCGGACTTAACGAAATTGGCCAGGGTCTCGTCGGTGACGTTGGACCTCATCCAGTTGCAAGTGATGGGAGCCTTGGGAGGCATGGTGAAAGTTGGTGGTCTATGATAAAGAGAAAAGTGTCCGGGTTAATTATAAGCCGGAGATCTATTGTTCAAACTAAGATGGCGGCTTATGAAGGGGACTAATGATATATACTCAGATACAGTTGGTTATCTACGGTTTTACCACAGTTAAGCCGGAGGATTCTACAGAGCATAGTTCTCTTTAAACCGGAAAGTTCTATGGCGCATGTTTTCTTTAAACCGGAGATATAAGCCGCCAAGATTCAATGGTTGCAGTTTTTACTAAGTGTGGTAAAACAGGTTTCACATATGGCAGTAACTTTGTTGGATCAAAATGGTCAGGCGAAATGAAAACTTTCTAGACCTAGAAACAGACGAGCGGATATTCTAGAGCTCGAACGAAGCATTTAAACAGTGGAAGGAGATCTACTGGTACTTGAAATGAGGCTAAACAGCTACCGCACTAGTTCTATGCAAGGTTAAAGATCAACCAAGTACAGTGGCTACAAGAACTGCCGAGGTTTGTGGCAATGGCGATGAACGCGAAGAACACAGACGAACCCTACAGTAGATCTATCTGACAGGGCAAAGGAGACTCACCGGAGTCTGAGAAGAGCGGAGGTCGTCGCCGTGTATCTGGTCCGGATCAGGGTGATGCAGTGGCCGGGTTGATGAAGACCAGGGGCGCGACGGCGGCGGCAGTGGCGGAGCTCGGGCAGAGGAGCGAGGGCGCGAGGAGGAAGAAGAGAGCGTGAGAAGAGCAAGTTGGGCCGGCCTATTTATAAGGCGAAGTCATAAGTGGGCGCGAGATTCAAGGAGACCACGGCGTGGTTATCTCCCCCTCACGACGCCTCGATTTTCGGAATGACAGTAAAAGCAAAGATCCGTTGCGGATCTGGCGGAGTAAAAAACGGACTTAATGGAGGATGACGTCACAGCGGATTATCCGGAGTCCAGAGGGTGACGTCACTCCGGGTTATGGCCATCCCATGAATGGTAAGCCGGAGATTTTTTCGGTCAGAAGAGTTGAAGATTGACATGAGCCGGCTCAAATCAATCTGGGGCCTAATGTTGAGAATATGGACCTTAGAGTCACCCGCCAGGAGGGGCCGGGTTACTCGTACGGTTGTTATCAGAAGCCCGGAGCCAAGTTTCAAGACGATGGGCCAGAGATGGGCTGAGACCCGGATATGGCTTAAGGCCCGTAGTTACAATCATTGTTATAGTAAACTTGTAGCGTAAGGCGTGTATAGTTTAGAGTCCGAGCCGGACACTCTTATGAGCCGGCCGGGACTCTAAGGGCTGCTGGGTGTCAGCCTCCCTATATAAAGGGACGACCCGGCAGCGGTTTAAGGGCGAGAAGAATCTGATCGAGAGCCGGGGATAGTTGTTTAATTCCTGGCGATCGTAACCCTAATCAATATCACCCCAAACTGGACGTAGGCTTTTACCTTCACCGTAAGGGGCCGAACCAGTATAAACCCTCGTGTTCCTTGTCCCGCATAACCCCTTCAAGCTTTCCAGTTGCGATGGCTCCACGACTAAGTCCTAGCTCAAGGACATCTGCCGTGACAATTCCATGACAATACCGGTGTTATGTTCCTTGATTTTGCGTCCCTTACGCGGTTGGGTGATTTATGGGACCCCCTTGACAGTTCGCTTTGAATAAAACTCTTCCAGCAAGGCCCAACCTTGGTTTTACATTTGCCTCACCTAGCCTTTTTTTCCTCGGGAGTCGCGCTCTTGAGGGTCATCTTTATTTACCCCCCGGGCCAGTGCTCCTTCGAGTGTTGGTCCAACCTGTCAGTCGCCGGTGGCCACCAGGGGCAACTCTGGGCTGGCCTACCGGAAGCTTGGACAATCCGGTGTCCCCTGAGAACGAGATATGTGCAGCTCCTATCAGGATTTGTCGGCACATTCGGGCGGCTTTGCTGGTCTTGTTTTACCATTGTCTAAATGTCTTGTAACCGGGATTCCGAGACTGATCGGGTCTTCCCGGGAGAAGGAATATCCTTCGTTGACCGTGAGAGCTTATAATGGGCTAAGTTGGGACACCCCTGCAGGGTATTATCTTTCGAAAGCCGTGCCCGTGGTTATGTGGCAGATGGGAATTTGTTAATATCCGGTTGTAGAGAACTTGACACTTGACTTAATTAAAAAGCATCAACCGCGTGTGTAGTCGTGATGGTCTCTTCTCGGCGGAGTCCGGGAAGTGAACACGGTTTCTGGGTTATGTTTGACGTAAGTAGGAGTTCAGGATCACTTCTTGATCATTACTAGTTCACGACCGTTCCGCTGCTCCTCTTCTCTCTCTTATTTGCGTATGTTAGCCACCATACATGCTTAGTCGCTGCTGCAACCTCACCACTTATCCTTTCCACACCCCTTTAAGCTTTGCTAGTCTTGATACTCATGGTAATGGGATTGCTGAGTCCTCGTGGCTCACAGATTACTACAACACCAGTTGCAGGTATAGGTTATGCGATGACCATGATGCGAGAGCGATGCTATTTGTTTTGGAGTTCTTCTTCTGCTTCTTCTTCTTCGATCAGGGGATAGGTTCCAGGTAGGCAGCCTGGGCTAGCAGGGTGGATGTCGTTTGAGCTTATGTTTGTGTTTCATCCGTAGTCGGATGTTGATCTTATGTATGATGTATTGATGTATTCTTGCGGCATTTGTATGCCTTGTATGTATCCCCTTCTATTATGTAATGTTGATGTAATGATATCCACCTTGCAAAAGTATCTTCAAGATGCGCTTCTATCCTTGGTGGGACCTTCGAGTTCCTTTAGGATAGGGTCGCATCTTGGGCGTGACAAGTTGCTATCAGAGCCTCGACTGACCCTAGGAGCCCCCCTTGATTGATCGTGTAGTTTGGCCGTTGTTGAGTCTAGAAGAAAACTTTTTCTGAGTCTAGTTATATCGGAGAGTAGGAATTCTTTTTACTCCTCTGCCCCTTCGTCGCTCTGGTGAGAAATCTTGACGTAGGTGTTTTGACTTACTTCTCTTCCCCTTCAAATTTTTCTTCAGGATCACGCGGTTAGTTTTTGTTCGTTGTCCATCCTCTTTTCAATCCAGCGCATTTCTCTTCGAGTGTTTTCGATCCTCGTCATCTTTGGCAAGACCAGTCCTCAGTGCTTTCTCAACCGATGTTGTTTCCCTGTCCGAAGTTGTCCTTGTTTTTCCCACCCGCCCACCCTTTTTCTTCTCGGAACCGGAGTCCATAATCGAGTATC
>NW_025230151.1:13920-16214 GCF_018294505.1 Triticum aestivum | reverse complement strand
TCATCGAGTACGCAGCAATAGATGCGTACGCCACCTACAAGTCATGGAAGATAGTCGACAACATCAATAGAGGTCTGGAAATTTCAAAAGAGCAGGAAGCGGACCCCTACTACCACTGCCACTATGCGGGATGAGGAGACATCAAAGTCTGCCTTCGTGTTGCTTGCGCTTGTGCTTGTCATTTATCTTGTTGTTTGAAATTTGTAGTTTGCTTTTCTTGGGTTAAACCAGTTTGTTTATGTCATGTGTGTCAGAGTTGAACCAGTTTGTTTATGTCCTGTTTGTCAGGGTTGAACAAGTTTGCTTATGTCATCAAGTACATAGTTTGCTTATCTTGTTAAATAAGTTTGCTAGCTTCCTATTTTGTTTATCCATCAAAACAAATATTCAAGTAAATTGTGAATCGAACTTTGTGGCTGCTCTTCAATACTCCCTACCTAAACTAATATAAGAGCGTTTAGATCACTATTTTAGTAATCTAAACGCTCTTATATTAGTTTACAGAGGGAGTACTAGTTATCAATGGAACTAATCACAGAAGGTTCTGCCATGTGTAGTTTTGGTTCAGAATTGTATGGAAAAGTAAACAATTACTACAATTAGAACTAAACTCCATTAACCGAACCTACGAAAAAGGGTCCCCCAACCCCCCAGCTTTATACTATAAAGCAACAGCACCAAGCATCCAACAGCAAGTCAAGACAGATTCAAGTTCAAGGAAGTCTCAAATAACCGCTGGGGCAACAACAAAACAAGCCCCAAAGATAACAAGTTCCTTTCACAGCGATACATGGCCCATTTACTGAACCTAGATATATATAGATAGGTACGGTAATACACGACAAGTACTCAGAAACAAGAGCTAACATACCAAGTTCATTTCACATCGAAACATGGCCCAGCTAGTTCTAAATGAGGTTGATGGTGATCATCATCCTCAAGTCACGGCGACGGGTGTTCGCAACAGTGAGTAGGATGCCCTGACCTACCCAAAGATTCTTGCCATGAAGGAACTTCTTCCACCCCGCCCGGTCGAAGACAGTGCGACCGTCCGTGTCCACTCCGTAGGCACAGGTGGTGATGGAGCCCGTTCTGGTAAGGCGTAGTCCAGCAGTCATGCCTTCTTCATGCGGCTCGATGCCACAGCTAACAGATAACCTCTTAGGTAATTTCTGAAAATAGTTGATATGATATATGAGCATGTCACGTGCAATTATCAGAAAATCATACACTTGAAGACACATATATCATTGGATTCAACACTGAGCATATATATCATCACATCACTACACTAGACGCTAATCATCAAATTACTATAGTACTTAAGCATATCATTATTTATTACGTACACTAACCATATCATCGCATATTACTACACTGCATAAGGATATATCGCATTACTACAACACATGCATACCATAAAAAATTCTGCACTAAATGAATTCTACACATGGCATATCATCACAGTACTACAACATGCATATCATATCAACTAGTACACTTATTAAGCATGCATATCATGTAATTACCACAGTAAGTAACATACCATGAGATACTGTTTAACATTCGTCCTTGTGAGGCGGGTCACGAATGGCATCTCGACGTAGCACTACTAGGAAAAGGGCTATAGACAATATGCACACTAATGGCGCACCAGACATGTGGCGCGCCACTACTATATAGCAGTGGCGCACCGTGTGCTGTTGCGCCATTAGTGTGATAGACACTAATGGCACACCACAACTATGGTGCGCCACTACTAACAATTTTTTTCTTTTTTCCAAAAATACTAATGGCGCACCGTGTGCTGGTGCACCATTAGTGTCTATCACACTAATGGCGCACCACAACCATGGTGCGCCACTACTAACAATTTTTTTCTTTTTTCCAAAAATACTAATGGCGCACTGGGGCTGTGACGCCCAGATAATCAAGCTACAGTAACCTCTGCTAATAATGCCACGTCACCTCGATTACTGTTGCTAATCTCGCGTTAGTTAGAAACTGATTCAAATTCAAATTCAAAATCAAGCAAACAATAAAAGTTTTCAACAATTAAAACTAAAATGTTCGGATTGAACCAAATAATGCATAGGTAATTATGGTGGAGAAACCAAACCTTTATAAAATATTTAAATACTATTAGATGGATAAAACATCAGGGAAAACTATTATTTAAATACTTTTAAATATTAAATAATTATGAAACTATTTTAGTTTGGGTAGCAAGTTAATGTGGCCGTGGCATATTTGGTAACAACAAATTAGGTGCCATTTTGGTATTTTGCTAAAAC
>NW_025230151.1:11424-13707 GCF_018294505.1 Triticum aestivum | reverse complement strand
TGACTGGGCCCTTGGCCCCCACCGTCATACACATAGGCTAGGATAGCTCGAGGTAACAAAAGTTTAATCTGCTTTTATTTTTGAATTAAAATAAATCTAGTAATTTGGAAATTCAATAAAACTTTGAAAATCAATATAAAATAATTAATAACTCGGATGGAAAAACTTTATACATGAAAGTTGCTCAGAACGATGAGACGAATCTGGATACGCAGCCCGTTCGTCCGCCACACATCCCTAGCATAGTGAACACGCAACTTCCCCCCTCCGGTTAATCTGTCCAAAAACGCAAAACACCGGGGATACTTTCCCGGATGTTTCCCCCCTTCGTCGGTATCACCTACTACCACGTTAGGTCACCCCTAGCACCGCATATTGCCTTGTTATATTTTTTGATGCTTGTTTGCTCCGTATTTACTGTTTCTTCCCCCCTTTTCCTCTCCGGTAGACCCCGAGACCGGCGTTGATGCGACTAAGTACGACTACGGTGTTGACGACCCCTCCTTGCCAGAGCAACCAGGCAAGCCCCCCCCTTGATCACCAGATATCGCCTATTCCTTCTCTATACTGCTTGCATTAGAGTAGTGTAGCATGTTATTGCTTTCGGTTAATCCTATTCCGATGCATAGCCTGTCATTGTTGCTACAGTTGTTACCCTTACCTGCTATCCTACTGCTTAGTATAGGATGCTAGTGTTCCATCAGTGGCCCTACACTCTTGTCCGTCTGCCATGCTATACTTCTGGGCCATGATCACTTCAGGAGGTGATCACGGGTATATACTATATACTTTATATACATGACACATGTGGTGACTAAAGTCGGGTCAGCTCGTTGAGTACCCGCAAGTGATTCTGGTGAGGGGGCTGAAAGGACATGTGGCTCCATCCCGGTAGAGGTGGGCCTGGGTTCCTGACGGCCCCCGACTGTTACTTTGTGGCGGAGCGACAGGGCAGGTTCAGACCACCTAGGAGAGAGGTGGGCATGGCCCTGGTCGGCGTTCGCGGATACTTAACACGCTTAACGAGATCTTGGTATTTGATCTGAGTCTAGCCATTTGGTCTATACGCACTAACCAACTACGCGGGAACAGTTATGGGCACTCGACGTCGTGGTATCAGCCGAAGCCTTCGTGACATCAGCGACTGAGTGGCGCGCGCTGGATTGGACTGGAACGCCTGCTAGGCTAGGTCTGCTTCCGGCCGCGTTCGCAACGTGCAGGTGTGCAATGGGCGATGGGCCCAGACCCCTGCGCCATAGGATTCAGACCGGCGTGCTGACCTCTCTGTTGTGCCTAGGTGGGGCTGTGACGTGTTGATCTTCCACGGCCGGGCATGACCCAGAAAAGCGTGTTGGGTTATGTGGTGCACCCCTGCAGGGAAGTTTATCTATTCGAATAGCCGTGTCCCTCGGTAAAAGGACGACCCGGAGTTGTACCTTGACCTTATGACAACTAGAACCGGATACTTAATAAAATACACCCTTCCAAGTGCCAGATATGACCCGGTGATCGCTCTCTAACAGGGCGACGAGGAGGGGATCGCCGGGTAGGATTATGCTATGCGATGCTACTTGGTGAACTTACCATCTACTCTCTTCTACATGCTGCAAGATGGAGGTGGCCTGAAGCGTACTCTTCGGCAGGATTAGCTATCCCCCTCTTATTCTGTCATTCTGCAGTTCAGTCCACATATATCCATGCATATGTAGTGTAGCTCTTTGCTTGCGAGTACTTTGGATGAGTACTCACGGTTGCTTTCTCCCTCTTTTCCCCCTTTCCCTTCTACCTGGTTGTCGCAACCAGATGCCGGAGTTCAGGAGCCAGACGCCACCGTCGTCGACGACTCCTACTACACCGGAGGTGCCTACTACTACGTGCAGCCCGCTGACGACGACCAGGAGTAGTTAGGAGGATCCCAGGCAGGAGGCCTGCGCCTCTTTCGATCTGTATCCTGGTTTGTGCTAGCCTTCTTAAGGCAAACTTGTTTAACTAATGTCTGTACTCAGATATTGTTGCTTCCGCTGACTCGTCTATGATCAAGCACTTGTATTCGAGCCCTCGAGGCCCCTGGCTTGTATTATGATGCTTGTATGACTTATTTATGTTGTAGAGTTGTGTTGTGATATCTTCCCGTGAGTCCCTAATCTTGATCGTACACATTTGCGTGCATGATTAGTGTACGATTGAATCGGGGGCGTCACAGGGGCGCAGTGCGCCATTACTAGTTTTAACTAGTAATGGCGCACCAGTCACCCCGTGCGCCACCACTATCAATTTTTTTTT
>NW_025230151.1:7379-10033 GCF_018294505.1 Triticum aestivum | reverse complement strand
TATGTTTGTGGTGTTGCATATATGTTTGTGTTTGCAGGTACCGGTATTTAAAATGCGATAGTTGCCAATATTTTGTCGGAATGTTGATTCATTTCCGTTTCGGCGAGAATTTTGGCACTATGCATTCTTTTTGGTCCTATTTTTAGGCAAAGTCATGCCAAATTTTTTCTTCGTTCTAAAATATCGTTTTGCTCTACCCCGCAGTCGAGCATGGTCCGCACGATGACCGAAGGCATCGTGAATAGGTTTTTGAGCTCCGCGAAGGCCGAGATGCTTCAAAATAACGAGACGGAGATAAGATGTCCGTGTCGAAGATGCAAGCTGAGGAGCCTTATGGACCCGGATTTCGTACAGGTGCGGGACCACCTGCTCTTGCGTGGTTTCATGGATGGCTATCGGTGGCAAGGTGATGAAGATGATTATGAAGTCGTCCATGGGGGTCGGCCGGCAAGAAATGAGGAAGGGCAGCAAGACAACCGAGGCGAGGGCGGGCGAGAAGACGAAGAATCTCCAGGACATGGTCACGAAGTAGATGCAGTACACAGTCATCATGTAGAAGATGTCAGACATGATGATGAGGAAGATGCCGGAGCGGACGAAGGGCATGATCATGAAGATGAAGATGCCGGAGCAGACGACGATGGACCATCGATGGGCTGGGTGAAGGACCCTCATATTCAAGAGCTTCTTCTCAAGCAGACGGATAACGCAAGAGCTGCCGCCCGAGAGAAAGCCAAGCTGGATCAACTGGAGATAGACGCGGTTAGTCCATTGTATGAAGGATGCAGGCCCGAGGATACCCGCCTGAAAGTAACGCTCATGGCTCTGGAGATGAAGGTAAAACACAAAATGACCAACGCATGCTTCGACGAGAACATGTCATTCTGGCACGAACGTCTTCCCAAGGGGAACGAGTGCCCGACCAGTTTCGAGGAGGCGAAGAAAATCGTGTGTCCTCTGGATTTACCGCACGTGAAATACCATGTTTGCATGAACAATTGCATCATTTATCGGGACGAGCACGCGGAGTCTACCATATGTCCGGTGTGCGGCATCACTCGATACAAGAAGAGGAAGAAAGCTCCTCGAAAAGTGGTGTGGTACTTTCCTATCACTCCTCGTCTGCAGCGGTATTTCGCGGACCCTAAGGTAGCAAAGCTCTTGTGTTGGCACGCGGATAGGGAGGAGAAGAAGCGAGAAGATGACGCAAATGATCTGGAGATAAATAAAAAAGACAAGATGCTGAGTCACCCTAAGGATGGGAGCCAGTGGCAAGCGTTGAACTTCGAACACCCAGAATTTGGGAACGATCCAAGGAACATCGTGCTGGGCGCGAGCATCGATGGAGTCAATCCGTTTGGCAGCCAGAGAAGCACACATAGCACCTGGCCTGTGTTTGTGTGGATGTACAACCTTCCCCCCTGGTTGTGCATGAATAGGAAGTACATTCACATGAGTATGCTAATTGAAGGGCCGAAACAACCAGGGAACGACATCAATCTGTATCTGGGGCTGCTGAAAGAGGAGCTAGACACGCCGTGGAAAACGCCAGCCAATACGTGGGACGCCGCAGAGAAAGAATATTTCCCTATGAGAGCCGCACTGCTCACGACGGTGCACGACTATCTCGGTTACGGATATCTCGCGGGGCAGGTGGTCCACGGATTTTCTGGATGCATCAGGTGCATGGATGACACAACGTATCGCTAGCTAGATAGAGATCCCGGGTCTTCGAAAACCGTGTTCATGGGACATCAAAGGTGGCTTCGCGACGATGACCCATGGAGAAAACGCAAGGATCTGTTCTATGGTGAAACCGAACCCCGAAGACGCCCGCGTACGAGGAGCAGCGAGGAAATATACGAGCTGTTGAAAAATTGGAAAGATTGCCCACTGCCGGGAAAGAAACAAAAGGCGCCAGAGCCGGGAAAGAAGCGAAAGGCGCAAGAGCCGCTTCTGAAGGTATGGAAAACGAGGTCTGTTTTCTGGAACTTGCCGTACTGGAAGATCCACCGTGTGCCTCACAGCCTTGATGTCATGCATATCACGAAGAACGTCTGCGATAGTCTGCTTGGTACCCTGCTCAACATGCCAGAGAGGACCAAAGATGGGCCGAAAGCAAGGGCAGACTTGAAATCAGTGGGCATCAGGGAGGAGCTTCACGCTAATGATGATGATGATGAGGCGAAGCAGGACACGGAAAGTCGTCGCAAAGGCAAAAAGGCCAAGAAGACCGGAAATGACTTCCCTCCCGCGTGCTTCACTCTAAGTCAGGAGGAGATCGATCAGTTTTTCACCTTCCTCGTAGGAGTAAAACTTCCTTACGGTTACGCGGGGAAGATAAGCAGATACCTAGACTCGGCGAAGCAGAAGTTCAGCAGGATGAAGTCTCACGACTGTCACATGCTGATGACGCAGATACTTCCAGTTGCAATCCGTGGTATCATGGACGCGCACGTCCGTGAAACGCTATTTGGACTATGCAACTTTTTCGACGTCATCTCTCGGAAGTCGGTTGGCATGAGGCAACTCAGAAGGCTACAGGAAGAGATCGTGGTGATACTATGCGAGCTTGAGATGTACTTCCCGCCCGCATTCTTCGACGTTATGGTGCATCTGCTGGTCCATATCGTGGAGATATCATCCAACTCGGG
>NW_025230151.1:1311-1852 GCF_018294505.1 Triticum aestivum | reverse complement strand
GCAAACGTCACCGCGAAAAATGAGCCATGGGTACTGGCTTCCCCAGTGGACCAATGCTTCTTCATTACCGACCCGTCAAAGCCCAGTCGTGTTGTCGTGAGGAGAGGCAAAAGGAAGATCATCGGAATGGATGGAGTCGCCAATGAGCAAGACTTCGACAAGTACGGCGACCCGAAGATGGAACATGACGACGACGATGAAGTACCAGCATACACCACAAGAAGAAGCAGGACCACCCTACCTAAAGGACGCCCGTTCAAGAGAAGAACTCCATTTACGAAAAATAAGGGCAAGAAGATTGTGAACAGATAGCTAGCTAAGATCGATTGTATTTAAATTGTAGCCTTCATTTCACGATTGTATTTCATGGGCACTTTTTGAACTCATGAATATTTTTAAATTTCATGGGCACTTTTTGAATTCATGAATATTTTTTCAAATTTCACCGCCGCCGACGACCCCCCGCACCCTCCCCCGCTCCACCGCCGTCGACGACCCCCCGCACGCTCCCCCGCTCCACCGCCGCCGCCGACCCCCCGCA
>NW_025230151.1:0-468 GCF_018294505.1 Triticum aestivum | reverse complement strand
CCGCTCCACCGCCGCCGAGCAGCCCCCGCACCCTCCCCCGCTCCACCGCCGCCGACGACCCACCACACCCTCCCTCGCTCCACCGCCGCCGCATAACAAATTTGATGATATTTCTAAAAAAATTATTACTGTTTTTATAAAAAATTATTACTGTTTCATATTCATATTCATTTTCTAAAAAATTATTAGATGCAACAAAAAATAATAATAATAAAAAGTTACTTATGGTGCACCGCTGGGTGGTGCGCCATTGCTATGCAAAAAAAAAGATTACTAATGGCGCACCGCTGGGTGGTGCGCCATTGCTATCTAAAAAAAGATTACTAATGGCGCACCGCTAGGGGGTGCGCCATTGCTATAAAAAAACATTCTAATGGCGCACAACTAGGGGGTGCACCATTACTAACATGCCCCCTAGCTAATTCGCCCGATCCCTTCGTCCCTCCCTCGCCAGATCCACTCCCCCCC
>NW_025230150.1:2467-16222 GCF_018294505.1 Triticum aestivum | reverse complement strand
CCATGCTTGTTGAAAAACAAGGTGCGCTTACGTGTTGGTCATCGATACTGACAGTTTTGGCCGATTCTGGGCCGTTTTGTGGACTATTACTAACTGTTTTGGGGTCCCGGAGTGACTTCCACGATTAACGAACCCCGGGGTGCATTTACGCGTCGGTCATCAACACTCGTGGTTTTTGTCGATTCTGACCCGTTTCGTGGACTATTACTCATTGTTTTGGGGTCCCGAAGTGATTTCCATGCTTGTTGAACAACAAGGTGCGCTTACGTGTAGGTCATCAACATTGACAGTCTTGGCCGATTCTGGCCCGTTTCGTGGACTATGACTCACTATTTTGGGGTCTCGTAGTGACTTCCACGATTAACGAACCCTGGGGTGCGTTTTTGTGTCGGTCATCAACACTCGCAGTTTTGGCCGATTCTCGCCCGTTTCATGGACTATTACTCACTGTTTTGGTGTCCCGAAGTGATTTCCATGATTAACGAACCCTGGGGTGCGTTTACGTGCCGGTCAATAACATTAACAGTTTTTGTCGATTCTGACCCGTTTCATGGACTATTACTCACCGTTTTGGGGTCACAAAGTGATTTCCATGCTTGTGGAACTCCAAGGTGCACTTACATGTCGGTCATCAATACTCATAATTTTGGCCGATTCTGGCCCGTTTCATGGACTATTACTCACTATTTTAGGGTCCCGGAGTAATTTCCATGATTAACGAACCCTGGGGTGCATTTACGTGTCGGTCGTCAACACTCGCGGTTTTTGTCGATTCTGACACGTTTCGTGGACTATTACTCACTGTTTTGGGGTCACAAAGTGATTTCCATGCTTGTTGAACCCCAAGGTGCGCTTACGTGGAGGTCATCAACATTGACAGTTTTAGCCGATTTTGGCCTGTTCCGTGGACTATTACTCACTGTTTTGGGGTCTCGAAGTGACTTCCACGATTAATGAACCCTTGGGTGCTATTATGTGTCGGTCATCAACACTCGCAGTTTTGGCCGATTCTTCCCATTTCGTGGACTAATACTCACTGTTTCGGGGGCCCGAAGTGATTTCCATGATTAACGAACCCTGGGGTGCGTTTACGTGTCTGTCATCAACAGTCGCGGTTTTTGTCGATTCTGACCCGTTTCGTGGACTATTACTCACCGTTTTGGGGTCCCGAAGTGATTTCCATGCTTGTTGAAAAACAAGGTGCGCTTACGTGTTGGTCATCGACACTGACAGTTTTGGCCGATTCTGGCCCGTTTCATGGACTATTACTCACTGTTTTGGGGTCCCGGAGTGATTTCCATGATTAACGAACCCTGGGGTGCGTTTACGTGTCGGTCATCAACACTCGCAGTTTTTGTTGATTCTGAACCGTTTCATGGACTATTACTCACCGTTTTGGGGTCACAAAGTGATTACCATGCATGTTGAACTCCAAGGTGCACTTACGTGTCGGTCATTAACACTCAAAGTTTTGGCCGATTCCGGCCCGTTTCCTGGACTATTACTCACTATTTTAGGGTCCCGGAGTAATTTCCATGAGTAACGAACCCTGGGGTGCGTTTACGTGTCGGTTATCAACACTCGCGGTTTTTTGTCGATTCTGACCTGTTTCGTGGACTATTAATCACCGTTTTGGGGTCACAAAGTGATTTCCGTGCTTGTTGAACCCCAAGGTGCGCTTACGTGGAGGTCATCAACATTGACAGTTTTGGCCGATTCTGGCCCGTTCCGTGGACTATTAGTCACTGTTTTGGGGTCTCAGAGTGACTTCCATGATTAATGAACCCTAGGGTGCTATTACGTGCCGGTCATCAACACTAGCAGTTTTGGCCGATTCTGGCCCATTTCGTGGACTAATACTCACTATTTTGGGCGCCCGGAGTGATTTCCACGATTAACGAACCCTGTGGTGCGTTAACGTGTCGGTCATCAACACTCGCGGTTTTTGTCGATTCTGACCCGTTTCGTGTACTATTACTCATCGTTTTGGGGTCCCAAAGTGATTTCCATGCTTGTTGAACAACAAGGTGCGCTTACGTGTAGGTCATCAACATTGACAGTTTTGGCCGGTTCTGGCCCGTTTCGTGGACTATCACTCACTATTTTGGGGTCTCGTAGTGACTTCCACGATTAACGAACCCTGGGGTGCGTTTACGTGTCGGTCATCAACACTCGCAGTTTTGGCCGATTCTCGCCCGTTTCATGGACTATTACTCACTGTTTTGGTGTCCCGGAGTGATTTCCATGATTAACGAACCCTGGGGTGCGTTTACGTGCCGATCAATAACATTAACAGTTTTTATCGATTCTGACCCATTTCATGGACTATTACTCACCGTTTTGGGGTCACAAAGTGATTTCCATGCTTGTGGAACTGCAAGGTGCACTTACATGTCGGTCATCAATACTCATAATTTTGGCCGATTCTGGCCCGTTTCATGGACTATTACTCACTATTTTAGGGTCCCGGAGTAATTTCCATGATTGACGAACCCTGGGGTGCATTTACGTGTCGGTCATCAACACTTGCGGTTTTTGTCGATTCTGACACGTTTCATGGACTATTACTCACTGTTTTGGGGTCACAAAGTGATTTCCATGCTTGTTGAACCCCAAGGTGCGCTTACGTGGAGGTCATGAACATTGACAGTTTTAGCCGATTCTGGCCCGTTCCGTGGACTATTACTTACTGTTTTGGGGTCTCGGAGTGACTTCCACGATTAATGAACCCTGGGGTGCTATTACGTGTCGGTCATCAACACTCGCAGTTTTGGCCGATTCTGCCCATTTCGTGGACTAATACTCACTGTTTTGGGGGCCCGAAGTGATTTCCATGATTAACGAACCCTGGGGTGCGTTTACGTGTCGGTCATCAACACTCGCGGTTTTTGTCGATTCTGACCCGTTTCGTGGACTATTACTCACCGTTTTGGGGTCCCGAAGTGATTTCCATGCTTGTTGAAAAACAAGGTGTGCTTACGTGTTGGTCATCGACACTGACAGTTTTGGCCGATTCTGGCCCGTTTTGTGGACTATTACTAACTTTTCTGGGGTCCCGGAGTGACTTCCACGATTAACGAACCCCGGGGTGCATTTACGTGTCGGTCATCGACACTCGCGGTTTTTGTCGATTCTGACCCGTTTCGTGGACTATTACTCATCGGTTTGGGGTCCCGAAGTGATTTCCATGCCTGTTGAAAATCAAAGTGCGCTTACGTGTTGGTCATCGACACTGACAGTTTTGGCCGATTCTGGCCCGTTTCATGGACTATTACTCACTGTTTAGGGGTCCCGGAGTGATTTCCATGATTAACGAACCCTGGGGTGCGTTTACGTGTCGGTCATCAACACTCGCAGTTTTTGTTGATTCTGAACCGTTTCATGGACTATTACTCACCGTTTTGGGGTCACAAAGTGATTACCATGCATGTTGAACTCCAAGGTGCACTTACGTGTCTGTCATTAACACTCAAAGTTTTGGCCGATTCCGGCCCGTTTCCTGGACTATTACTCACTATTTTAGGGTCCCGGAGTAATTTCCATGAGTAACGAACCCTGGGGTGCGTTTACGTGTCGGTTATCAACACTCGCGGTTTTTTGTCGATTCTGACCTGTTTCGTGGACTATTAATCACCGTTTTGGGGTCACAAAGTGATTTCCGTGCTTGTTGAACCCCAAGGTGCGCTTACGTGGAGGTCATCAACATTGACAGTTTTGGCCGATTCTGGCCCGTTCCGTGGACTATTAGTCACTGTTTTGGGGTCTCAGAGTGACTTCCATGATTAATGAACCCTAGGGTGCTATTACGTGCCGGTCATCAACACTAGCAGTTTTGGCCGATTCTGGCCCATTTCGTGGACTAATACTCACTGTTTTGGGCGCCCGGAGTGATTTCCACGATTAACGAACCCTGTGGTGCGTTAACGTGTCGGTCATCAACACTCGCGGTTTTTGTCGATTCTGACCCGTTTCGTGGACTATTACTCACCGTTTTGTGGTCCCGAAGTGATTTCCATGCTTGTTGAAAAACAAGGTGCGCTTACGTGTTGGTCATCGATACTGACAGTTTTGGCCGATTCTGGGCCGTTTTGTGGACTATTACTAACTGTTTTGGGGTCCCGGAGTGACTTCCACGATTAACGAACCCCGGGGTGCATTTACGCGTCGGTCATCAACACTCGTGGTTTTTGTCGATTCTGACCCGTTTCGTGGACTATTACTCATTGTTTTGGGGTCCCGAAGTGATTTCCATGCTTGTTGAACAACAAGGTGCGCTTACGTGTAGGTCATCAACATTGACAGTCTTGGCCGATTCTGGCCCGTTTCGTGGACTATCACTCACTATTTTGGGGTCTCGTAGTGACTTCCACGATTAACGAACCCTGGGGTGCGTTTCTGTGTCGGTCATCAACACTCGCAGTTTTGGCCGATTCTCGCCCGTTTCATGGACTATTACTCACTGTTTTGGTGTCCCGAAGTGATTTCCATGATTAACGAACCCTGGGGTGCGTTTACGTGCCGGTCAATAACATTAACAGTTTTTGTCGATTCTGACCCGTTTCATGGACTATTACTCACCGTTTTGGGGTCACAAAGTGATTTCCATGCTTGTGGAACTCCAAGGTGCACTTACATGTCGGTCATCAATACTCATAATTTTGGCCGATTCTGGCCCGTTTCATGGACTATTACTCACTATTTTAGGGTCCCGGAGTAATTTCCATGATTAACGAACCCTGGGGTGCATTTACGTGTCGGTCGTCAACACTCGCGGTTTTTGTCGATTCTGACACGTTTCGTGGACTATTACTCACTGTTTTGGGGTCACAAAGTGATTTCCATGCTTGTTGAACCCCAAGGTGCGCTTACGTGGAGGTCATCAACATTGACAGTTTTAGCCGATTTTGGCCTGTTCCGTGGACTATTACTCACTGTTTTGGGGTCTCGAAGTGACTTCCACGATTAATGAACCCTTGGGTGCTATTATGTGTCGGTCATCAACACTCGCAGTTTTGGCCGATTCTTCCCATTTCGTGGACTAATACTCACTGTTTCGGGGGCCCGAAGTGATTTCCATGATTAACGAACCCTGGGGTGCGTTTACGTGTCTGTCATCAACAGTCGCGGTTTTTGTCGATTCTGACCCGTTTCGTGGACTATTACTCACCGTTTTGGGGTCCCGAAGTGATTTCCATGCTTGTTGAAAAACAAGGTGCGCTTACGTGTTGGTCATCGACACTGACAGTTTTGGCCGATTCTGGCCCGTTTCATGGACTATTACTCACTGTTTTGGGGTCCCGGAGTGATTTCCATGATTAACGAACCCTGGGGTGCGTTTACGTGTCGGTCATCAACACTCGCAGTTTTTGTTGATTCTGAACCGTTTCATGGACTATTACTCACCGTTTTGGGGTCACAAAGTGATTACCATGCATGTTGAACTCCAAGGTGCACTTACGTGTCGGTCATTAACACTCAAAGTTTTGGCCGATTCCGGCCCGTTTCCTGGACTATTACTCACTATTTTAGGGTCCCGGAGTAATTTCCATGAGTAACGAACCCTGGGGTGCGTTTACGTGTCGGTTATCAACACTCGCGGTTTTTTGTCGATTCTGACCTGTTTCGTGGACTATTAATCACCGTTTTGGGGTCACAAAGTGATTTCCGTGCTTGTTGAACCCCAAGGTGCGCTTACGTGGAGGTCATCAACATTGACAGTTTTGGCCGATTCTGGCCCGTTCCGTGGACTATTAGTCACTGTTTTGGGGTCTCAGAGTGACTTCCATGATTAATGAACCCTAGGGTGCTATTACGTGCCGGTCATCAACACTAGCAGTTTTGGCCGATTCTGGCCCATTTCGTGGACTAATACTCACTATTTTGGGCGCCCGGAGTGATTTCCACGATTAACGAACCCTGTGGTGCGTTAACGTGTCGGTCATCAACACTCGCGGTTTTTGTCGATTCTGACCCGTTTCGTGTACTATTACTCATCGTTTTGGGGTCCCAAAGTGATTTCCATGCTTGTTGAACAACAAGGTGCGCTTACGTGTAGGTCATCAACATTGACAGTTTTGGCCGGTTCTGGCCCGTTTCGTGGACTATCACTCACTATTTTGGGGTCTCGTAGTGACTTCCACGATTAACGAACCCTGGGGTGCGTTTACGTGTCGGTCATCAACACTCGCAGTTTTGGCCGATTCTCGCCCGTTTCATGGACTATTACTCACTGTTTTGGTGTCCCGGAGTGATTTCCATGATTAACGAACCCTGGGGTGCGTTTACGTGCCGATCAATAACATTAACAGTTTTTATCGATTCTGACCCATTTCATGGACTATTACTCACCGTTTTGGGGTCACAAAGTGATTTCCATGCTTGTGGAACTGCAAGGTGCACTTACATGTCGGTCATCAATACTCATAATTTTGGCCGATTCTGGCCCGTTTCATGGACTATTACTCACTATTTTAGGGTCCCGGAGTAATTTCCATGATTGACGAACCCTGGGGTGCATTTACGTGTCGGTCATCAACACTTGCGGTTTTTGTCGATTCTGACACGTTTCATGGACTATTACTCACTGTTTTGGGGTCACAAAGTGATTTCCATGCTTGTTGAACCCCAAGGTGCGCTTACGTGGAGGTCATGAACATTGACAGTTTTAGCCGATTCTGGCCCGTTCCGTGGACTATTACTTACTGTTTTGGGGTCTCGGAGTGACTTCCACGATTAATGAACCCTGGGGTGCTATTACGTGTCGGTCATCAACACTCGCAGTTTTGGCCGATTCTGCCCATTTCGTGGACTAATACTCACTGTTTTGGGGGCCCGAAGTGATTTCCATGATTAACGAACCCTGGGGTGCGTTTACGTGTCGGTCATCAACACTCGCGGTTTTTGTCGATTCTGACCCGTTTCGTGGACTATTACTCACCGTTTTGGGGTCCCGAAGTGATTTCCATGCTTGTTGAAAAACAAGGTGTGCTTACGTGTTGGTCATCGACACTGACAGTTTTGGCCGATTCTGGCCCGTTTTGTGGACTATTACTAACTTTTCTGGGGTCCCGGAGTGACTTCCACGATTAACGAACCCCGGGGTGCATTTACGTGTCGGTCATCGACACTCGCGGTTTTTGTCGATTCTGACCCGTTTCGTGGACTATTACTCATCGGTTTGGGGTCCCGAAGTGATTTCCATGCCTGTTGAAAATCAAAGTGCGCTTACGTGTTGGTCATCGACACTGACAGTTTTGGCCGATTCTGGCCCGTTTCATGGACTATTACTCACTGTTTTGGGGTCCCGGAGTGATTTCCATGATTAACGAACCCTGGGGTGCGTTTACGTGTCGGTCATCAACACTCGCAGTTTTTGTTGATTCTGAACCGTTTCATGGACTATTACTCACCGTTTTGGGGTCACAAAGTGATTACCATGCATGTTGAACTCCAAGGTGCACTTACGTGTCGGTCATTAACACTCAAAGTTTTGGCCGATTCCGGCCCGTTTCCTGGACTATTACTCACTATTTTAGGGTCCCGGAGTAATTTCCATGAGTAACGAACCCTGGGGTGCGTTTACGTGTCGGTTATCAACACTCGCGGTTTTTTGTCGATTCTGACCTGTTTCGTGGACTATTAATCACCGTTTTGGGGTCACAAAGTGATTTCCGTGCTTGTTGAACCCCAAGGTGCGCTTACGTGGAGGTCATCAACATTGACAGTTTTGGCCGATTCTGGCCCGTTCCGTGGACTATTAGTCACTGTTTTGGGGTCTCAGAGTGACTTCCATGATTAATGAACCCTAGGGTGCTATTACGTGCCGGTCATCAACACTAGCAGTTTTGGCCGATTCTGGCCCATTTCGTGGACTAATACTCACTGTTTTGGGCGCCCGGAGTGATTTCGACGATTAACGAACCCTGTGGTGCGTTAACGTGTCGGTCATCAACACTCGCGGTTTTTGTCGATTCTGACCCGTTTCGTGTACTATTACTCATCGTTTTGGGGTCCCAAAGTGATTTCCATGCTTGTTGAACAACAAGGTGCGCTTACGTGTAGGTCATCAACATTGACAGTTTTGGCCGGTTCTGGCCCGTTTCGTGGACTATCACAAACTATTTTGGGGTCTCGCATTGACTTCCACGATTAACAAACCCTGGGGTGCGTTTACGTGTCGGTCATCCACACTCGCAGTTTTGGCCGATTCTGACCCGTTTCATGGACTATTACTCACCGTTTTGGGGTCACAAAGTGATTTCCATGCTTGTTGAACTCCAAGGTGCACTTACGTGTCGGTCATCAACACTCATAGTTTTGGCCGATTCCGGCCCGTTTCATGGACTATTACTAACTGTTTTGGGGTCCCGGAGTGACTTCCACGATTAACGAACCCCGGGGTGCATTTACGTGTCGGTCATCGACACTCGCGGTTTTTGTCGATTCTGACCCGTTTCGTGGACTATTACTCATCGTTTGGGGGTCCCAAAGTGATTTCCATGCTTGCTGAACAACATGGTGCGCTTATGTGTAGGTCATCAACATTGACAGTTTTGGCCGGTTCTGGCCCGTTTCGTGGACTATCACTCACTATTTTGGGGTCTCGCAGTGACTTCCATGATTAACGAACCCTGGGGTGTATTTACGTGTCGGTCATCCACACTCGCAGTTTTGGCCGATTCTGGCCCGTTTTAAGGACTATTACTCACTATTTTGGTGTCCCGGAGTGATTTCAATGATTAACGAACCCTAGGGTGCGTTTACGTGCCGGTCATCAACACTCGCAGTTTTTGTCGATTCTGACCCGTTTCATGGACTATTACTCACCATTTTGGGGTCACAAAGTGATTTCCACGCTTGTTGAACTCCAAGGTGCACTTACGTGTCGGTCATCAACACTCATAGTTTTGGCCGATTCTGGCCCGTTTCATGGACTATTACTCACTATTTTAGGGTCCCGGTGTAATTTCCATGATTAATGAACACTGGGGTGCGTTTACGTGTCGGTCATCAACACTCGCGGTTTTTGTCGATTCTGACCCGTTTCATGGACTATTACTCACCGTTTTGGGGTCACAAAGTGATTTCCATGCTTGTTGAACCCCAAGGTGCGCTTACGTGGAGGTCATCAACATTGATAGTTTTGGCCGATTCTGGCCCATTCCGTGGACAATTACTCACTGTTTTGGGGTCTCGAAGTGACTTCCATGATTAATGAACCCTGGGGTGCTATTACATGTTTGTCATCAACAATAGCAGTTTTGGTCGATTCTGGCCCATTTCGTGGACTAATACTCACTGTTTTGGGGGTCCGGAGTGATTTCCACGATTAATGAACCCTGGGGTGCGTTTACGTGTCGGTCATCAACACTCGCGGTTTTTGTCGATTTTGACCCGTTTCGTAGACTATTACTCACCGTTTTGGGTCCCGAAGTGATTTCCATGCTTGTTGAAAAACAAGGTGCGCTTACGTGTTGGTCATCGACACTGACAGTTTTGGCCGATTCTGGCCCGTTTTGTGGACTATTACTAACTGTTTTGGGGTCCCGGAGTGACTTCCACGATTAACGAACCCCGGGGTGCATTTACGTGTCGGTCATCGACACTCGCGGTTTTTGTCGATTCTGACCCGTTTCGTGGACTATTACTCATCGTTTGGGGGTCCCAAAGTGATTTCCATGCTTGCTGAACAACAAGGTGCGCTTATGTGTAGGTCATCAACATTGACAGTTTTGGCCGGTTCTGGCCCGTTTCGTGGACTATCACTCACTATTTTGGGGTCTCGCAGTGACTTCCATGATTAACGAACCCTGGGGTGTGTTTACGTGTCGGTCATCCACACTCGCAGTTTTGGCCGATTCTGGCCCGTTTTAAGGACTATTACTCACTATTTTGGTGTCCCGGAGTGATTTCAATGATTAACGAACCCTAGGGTGCGTTTACGTGCCGGTCATCAACACTCGCAGTCTTTGTCGATTCTGACCCGTTTCATGGACTATTACTCACCGGTTTGGGGTCACAAAGTGATTTCCATGCTTGTTAAACTCCAAGATGCACTTACGTGTCGGTCGTTAACACTCATAGTTTTGGCCGATTCTGGCCCGTTTCATGGACTATTACTCACTATTTTAGGGTCCCGGAGTAATTTCCATGATTAACGAACCCTAGGGTGCGTTTACGTGTCGGTCGTCAACACTCACGGTTTTTGTCGATTCTGACCCGTTTCGTGGACTATTACTCACCGTTTTGGGGTCAGAAAGTGATTTCCATGCTTGTTGAACCCCAAGGTGCGCTTACGTGGAGGTCATCAACATTGACAGTTTTGGCCGATTCTGGCCCGTTCCGTGGACTATTACTCACTGTTTCGGGGTCTCGGGGTGACTTCCACGATTAATGAACCCTGGGGCGCTATTACGTGTCGGTCATCAACACTAGCAGTTTTGGCCGATTTTGGCCCATTTCATGGACTAATACTCACTGTTTTGGGGCCCTGAGTGATTTCCAGGATTAACGAACCCTGGGGTGCGTTTACGTGTCGGTCATCAACACTCGCGGTTTTTGTCGATTCTGACCCGTTTCGTAGACTATAACTCACTGTTTTGTGGTCCCGAAGTGATTTCCATGCTTGTTGAAAAACAAGGTGCGCTTACGTGTTGGTCATCGACACTGACAGTTTTGGCCGATTCTGGGCCGTTTTGTGGACTATTACTAACTGTTTTGGGGTCCCGGAGTGACTTCCACGATTAACGAACCCCGGGGTGCATTTACGCGTCGGTCATCAACACTCGTGGTTTTTGTCGATTCTGACCCGTTTCGTGGACTATTACTCATTGTTTTGGGGTCCCGAAGTGATTTCCATGCTTGTTGAACAACAAGGTGCGCTTACGTGTAGGTCATCAACATTGACAGTCTTGGCCGATTCTGGCCCGTTTCGTGGACTATCACTCACTATTTTGGGGTCTCGTAGTGACTTCCACGATTAACGAACCCTGGGGTGCGTTTCTGTGTCGGTCATCAACACTCGCAGTTTTGGCCGATTCTCGCCCGTTTCATGGACTATTACTCACTGTTTTGGTGTCCCGAAGTGATTTCCATGATTAACGAACCCTGGGGTGCGTTTACGTGCCGGTCAATAACATTAACAGTTTTTGTCGATTCTGACCCGTTTCATGGACTATTACTCACCGTTTTGGGGTCACAAAGTGATTTCCATGCTTGTGGAACTCCAAGGTGCACTTACATGTCGGTCATCAATACTCATAATTTTGGCCGATTCTGGCCCGTTTCATGGACTATTACTCACTATTTTAGGGTCCCGGAGTAATTTCCATGATTAACGAACCCTGGGGTGCATTTACGTGTCGGTCATCAACACTCGCGGTTTTTGTCGATTCTGACACGTTTCGTGGACTATTACTCACTGTTTTGGGGTCACAAAGTGATTTCCATGCTTGTTGAACCCCAAGGTGCGCTTACGTGGAGGTCATCAACATTGACAGTTTTAGCCGATTTTGGCCTGTTCCGTGGACTATTACTCACTGTTTTGGGGTCTCGAAGTGACTTCCACGATTAATGAACCCTTGGGTGCTATTATGTGTTGGTCATCAACACTCGCAGTTTTGGCCGATTCTTCCCATTTCGTGGACTAATACTCACTGTTTCGGGGGCCCGAAGTGATTTCCATGATTAACGAACCCTGGGGTGCGTTTACGTGTCTGTCATCAACAGTCGCGGTTTTTGTCGATTCTGACCCGTTTCGTGGACTATTACTCACCGTTTTGGGGTCCCGAAGTGATTTCCATGCTTGTTGAAAAACAAGGTGCGCTTACGTGTTGGTCATCGACACTGACAGTTTTGGCCGATTCTGGCCCGTTTCATGGACTATTACTCACTGTTTTGGGGTCCCGGAGTGATTTCCATGCTTGTTGAACTCCAAGGTGCACTTACGTGTCGGTCATCAACACTCATAGTTTTGGCCGATTCCGGCCCGTTTCATGGACTATTACTCACTGTTTTGGGGTCTCGGAGTGACTTCCACGATTAATGAACCCTGGAGTGCTATTACACGTCGGTCATCAACGATAGCAGTTTTGGCCGATTCTGGCCCATTTCGTGGACTATTACTAACTGTTTTGGGGTCCCGGAGTGACTTCCACGATTAACGAACCCCGGGGTGCATTTACGTATCGGTCATCGACACTCGCGGTTTTTGTCGATTCTGACCCGTTTCGTGGACTATTACTCATCGTTTGGGGGTCCCAAAGTGATTTCCATGCTTGCTGAACAACAAGGTGCGCTTATGTGTAGGTCATCAACATTGACAGTTTTGGCCGGTTCTGGCCCGTTTCGTGGACTATCACTCACTATTTTGGGGTCTCGCAGTGACTTCCATGATTAACGAACCCTGGGGTGTGTTTACGTGTCGGTCATCCACACTCGCAGTTTTGGCCGATTCTGGCCCGTTTTAAGGACTATTACTCACTATTTTGGTGTCCCGGAGTGGTTTCAATGATTAACGAACCCTAGGGTGCGTTTACGTGCCGGTCATCAACACTCGCAGTCTTTGTCGATTCTGACCCGTTTCATGGACTATTACTCACCATTTTGGGGTCACAAAGTGATTTCCACGCTTGTTGAACTCCAAGGAGCACTTACATGTCGGTCATCAACACTCATAGTTTTGGCCGATTCTGGCCCGTTTCATGGACTATTACTCACTATTTTAGGGTCCCGGTGTAATTTCCATGATTAACAAACACTGGGGTGTGTTTACGTGTCGGTCATCAACACTCGCGGTTTTTGTCGATTCTGACCCGTTTCATGGACTATTACTCACCATTTTGGGGTCACAAAGTGATTTCCATGCTTGTTGAACCCCAAGGTGCGCTTACTTGGAGGTCATCAACATTGATAGTTTTGGCCGATTCTGGCCCATTCCGTGGACAATTACTCACTGTTTTGGGGTCTCGAAGTGACTTCCATGATTAATGAACCCTGGGGTGCTATTACATGTTTGTCATCAACAATAGCAGTTTTGGTCGATTCTGGCCCATTTCGTGGACTAATACTCACTGTTTTGGGGGTCCGGAGTGATTTCCACGATTAATGAACCCTGGGGTGCGTTTACGTGTCGGTCATCAACACTCGCGGTTTTTGTCGATTTTGACCCGTTTCGTGGACTATTACTCACCGTTTTGGGGTCCCGAAGTGATTTCCGTGCTTGTTGAAAAACAAGGTGCGCTTACGTGTTGGTCATCGACACTGACAGTTTTGGCCGATTCTGGCCCGTTTTGTGGACTATTACTAACTCTTTTGGGGTCCCGGAGTGACTTCCACGATTAATGAACCCCGGGGTGCATTTACGCGTCGGTCATCAACACTCGCGTTTTTTGTCGATTCTGACACGTTTCGTGGACTATTACTCATAGTTTTGGGGTCCCGAACTGATTTCCATGCTTGTTGAACAACATGGTGCGCTTACGTGTAGGCCATCAACATTGACAGTTTTGGCCGATTCTGGCCCGTTTCGTGGACTATCACTCACTATTTTGGGGTCTCGCAGTGACTTCCACGATTAACGAACCCTGGCGTGCGTTTACGTGTCGGTCATCAACTCGCAGTTTTGACCGATTCTGGCCCGTTTCATGGACTATTACTCACTGTTTTGGGTCCCGGAGTGATTTCCATGATTAATGAACCCTTGGGTGCGTTTACGTGCCGGTCATCAACACTCGCAGTTTTTGTCGATTCTGACCC
>NW_025230150.1:0-2457 GCF_018294505.1 Triticum aestivum | reverse complement strand
ACAAGGTGCGCTTACGTGTTGGTCATCGACACTGACAGTTTTGGCCGATTCTGGCCCGTTTTGTGGACTATTACTAACTCTTTTGGGGTCCCGGAGTGACTTCCACGATTAACGAACCCCGGGGTGCATTTACGCGTCGGTCATCAACACTCGCGGTTTTTGTCGATTCTGACACGTTTCGTGGACTTACTCACAGTTTTGGGGTCCCGAACTGATTTCCATGCTTGTTGAACAACATGGTGTGCTTACGTGTAGGCCATCAACATTGACAGTTTTGGCCGATTCTGGCCCGTTTCGTGGACTATCACTCACTATTTTGGGGTCTCGCAGTGACTTCCACGATTAACGAACCCTGGCGTGCGTTTACGTGTCGGTCATCAACTCGCAGTTTTGACCGATTCTGGCCCGTTTCATGGACTATTACTCACTGTTTTGGGTCCCGGAGTGATTTCAATGATTAATGAACCCTTGGGTGCGTTTACGTGCCGGTCATCAACACTCGCAGTTTTTGTCGATTCTGACCCGTTTCATGGACTATTACTCACCGGTTTGGGGTCACAAAGTGATTTCCATGCTTGTTAAACTCCAAGATACACTTACGTGTCGGTCGTCAACACTCATAGTTTTGGCCGATTCTGGCCCGTTTCATGGACTATTACTCACTATTTTAGGGTCCCGGAGTAATTTCCATGATTAACGAACCCTGGGGTGCGTTTACGTGTCGGTCGTCAACACTCACGGTTTTTGTCGATTCTGACCCGTTTCGTGGACTATTACTCACCGTTTTGGGGTCAGAAAGTGATTTCCATGCTTGTTGAACCCCAAGGTGCGCTTACATGGAGGTCATCAACATTGATAGTTTTGGCCGATTCTGGCCCGTTCCGTGGACTATTACTCACTGTTTCGGGGTCTCGGGGTGACTTGCACGATTAATGAACCCTGGGGTGCTATTACGTGTCGGTCATCAACACTAGCAGTTTTGGCCGATTTTGGCCCATTTCATGGACTAATACTCACTATTTTGGGGGCCCTGAGTGATTTCCAGGATTAACGAACCCTGGGGTGCGTTTACGTGTCGGTCATCAACACTCACGGTTTTTGTCGATTCTGACCCGTTTCGTAGACTATAACTCACTGTTTTGTGGTCCCAAAGTGATTTCCATGCTTGTTGAAAAACAAGGTGCGCTTACATGTTGGTCATCGACACTGACAGTTTTGGCCTATTCTGGGCCGTTTTGTGGACTATTACTAACTGTTTTGGGGTCCCGGAGTGACTTCCACGATTAACGAACCCCGGGGTGCATTTACGCGTCGGTCATCAATACTCGTGGTTTTTGTCGATTCTGACCCGTTTCGTGGACTATTACTCATCGTTTTCGGGTCCCGAAGTGATTTCCATGCTTGTTGAACAACAAGGTGCGCTTACGTGTAGGTCATCAACATTGACTGTCTTGGCCGATTCTGGCCCGTTTCGTGGACTATCACTCACTATTTTGGGGTCTCGTAGTGACTTCCACGATTAACGAACCCTGGGGTGCGTTTACGTGTCGGTCATCAACACTCGCAGTTTTGGCCGATTCTCGCCCGTTTCATGGACTATTACTCACTGTTTTGGTGTCCCGGAGTGATTTCCATGATTAACGAACCCTGGGGTGCGTTTACGTGCCGATCAATAACATTAACAGTTTTTATCGATTCTGACCCATTTCATGGACTATTACTCACCGTTTTGGGGTCACAAAGTGATTTCCATGCTTGTGGAACTGCAAGGTGCACTTACATGTCGGTCATCAATACTCATAATTTTGGCCGATTCTGGCCCGTTTCATGGACTATTACTCACTATTTTAGGGTCCCGGAGTAATTTCCGTGATTGACGAACCCTGGGGTGCATTTACGTGTCGGTCATCAACACTTGCGGTTTTTGTCGATTCTGACACGTTTCATGGACTATTACTCACTGTTTTGGGGTCACAAAGTGATTTCCATGCTTGTTGAACCCCAAGGTGCGCTTACGTGGAGGTCATCAACATTGACAGTTTTAACCGATTCTGGCCCGTTCCGTGGACTATTACTTACTGTTTTGGGGTCTCGGAGTGACTTCCACGATTAATGAACCCTGGGGTGCTATTACGTGTCGGTCATCAACACTCGAAGTTTTAGCCGATTCTGCCCATTTCGTGGACTAATACTCACTGTTTTGGGGGCCCGAAGTGATTTCCATGATTAACGAACCCTGGGGTGCGTTTACGTGTCGGTCATCAACACTCGCGGTTTTTGTCGATTCTGACCCGTTTCGTGGACTATTACTCACCGTTTTGGGGTCCCGAAGTGATTTCCATGCTTGTTGAAAAACAAGGTGCGCTTACGTGTTGGTCATCGACACTGACAGTTTTGGCCGATTCTGGCCCGTTTTGTGGACTATTACTAACTGTTTTGGGGTCCCGGAGTGACTTC
>NW_025230149.1:5034-16226 GCF_018294505.1 Triticum aestivum | reverse complement strand
GATAGTCAAGAGTATGCGTGTGTTCGTTTATCGATGCCTATTACTCTTGTGGTCCGTCAAGCCATTCTGTCCTGAATGACTTGGAGAAACAAACTCCAGTACCTCTTCCATATCTAGGATTGGGTCAAAACAATTGTACTCCGCAGATCAAATTGCTAATCCAGCTTTTGTTCTGTTCTACCTTGGAGTATTACCATCTTTATATCGGGATTGTTATAGGAATTGCACACCATCCTATGAACTCTTGATACAGTGATACTTCTTGCCATCATTAGTCATTCCTCGGTCTTCGTGTTGATGCAACCGGAATACCGACAAATGAATTGTGATGTGTGAAATCAATACGCCTAGCAACCTCGTTGCTGGGTAGTTAAAGGACAATAATTTCATTCCTAGTGTGTTGGTTATTGAATCATCATTCTAAGATTGAACGTGCTACCTAGTCCATTCTCCTGGTTCACTCCTCGATCGATGAGTTAGGAATATTTCAAGTCCTCACTCATTTGATCATATCGTCTTGCCCTCAAAAGGCAAGATTGTTCTCGAGCTTAGTAACATACCGGTGGTTCGTGATTTTCCGAAGATCTTCTCGGAAGTACCACCAGGTTGTCACCTGACCGCTATGTTGAGCTCGTGATCAAGTTGGTTTATTCCTGTAAACCACCCCTTCTCCAAGAATCCGTGTTGGATACCCTGAGCTAGTTGGATAAGCTAAACAACAACTTGGAGAGTTGGAAGATAAAAGCCTGTCTGACTTAGTTCATATTAAGGGATATTCTTGTGTAGGGTGTGTTGAAGAAAGATGATATCTTCATCAATTGGTCCTTGTGAACAATTGTTGGATCTATTGTCCTACCCAAACCTTTGATTGAGTATGGGCTATCATCCAATCAGACCAGAACCAACGATATTCGTAATGTTGTCTTACTCGTGGTTGATCCCTCGAGCATACACAATTATATCTTTTGGGTCTGACCAATGCTATCACTTGTCCACTTAACTATGGAATTCCTTTTAAAAGGAAACCCAGATGAATTGTTGTTGTGCCCAATGACAACATCCTTGTCTTCTCCATAATTTTGCTGAACATTAAGCTAGTGTTGGAAACTCTTGAAAGCATTTGTTCATGCTAGCTCATGAAGTATTTGTTTGATGAAAGGAGTGACTTCCTCTTATACACGTGCATTTGGTGAAAGTTGCCGCCGTGAATTTGAGAAAGTTAGTTCTGCTTCCTCTGGAATCATCCCAAGTCAGTCATGCATACGTGCGAAGTATTCTGTGGTCTGGAGATTTGCAACCTCCATTCTATATGTATATCCTAGCACACCAAGCCACTGATTGAGTTGTTCAAAGATAAAGGAGTCTGTCCAAGGTGAACTCTTTGGACTTCCACGCGTGGAGACTTCGATGTCATTAATGATGGTTCCCCCCTCCTGAACTCGGTAGTGTTTTATTATAAGACTACTATGTGGTCATGTTTGTCTGGGACAGCGTGTTCACATGTTTGTAGCAGAACCAGCTCATGTTTTGGATCTTACTATCGTAGTTCATTCCCCGAGAATCTCGCAGCGTTGTCTCGTCGAATTGTGTTGCAAACTTTCATTTTTCTTCCTAGACTCGATGAGTCTGGAATATCCTGACACCAACCAGATCTGAATCTCAGGCAGATATGATGGTGTGGAACATTTCCCAAGAACTATAATATCGGTCCCTCGAAAACCGGTAAAGTGGATGTCGTGGCCAACACACCCAGCCGGAAGATCTGTTATTATAATATCTTGATTGAGGAAGTTGGCCACCTCCCCATAGGGATTTCGTAGGATTTACTCCCTAGTTTCCCCTATGGATGTTGTGTTCCCGAAGTCCGACCTTTACTTGATGTTCTAGTTATCAAACCATATTTATGAATGGGATACACTAGCACGTCAAGGAGAACATTAGAAGCGGAGTGCTAAATGTCTCTCGGTCGATCATCCATATTTTGTTTCCTTGGCCTCGCTAAGGTGAAATCTGAGAAGGTGTTATCTTCCTTTGCATCTGCATCATCCATCATTAGCCATCATGGTAGTATGTTGTGTTGTCAGCACCCTTGACACGGATGTTGATAAAACCTTGATGATTATGGAAATGCTCAAGTTCTTGAGAGCACGCACAAGCGCTAGGTGTTATCATCGACACTAATTGGGATGCTCTCAGTTTCCTCGGCAATGCTATGACCTTCTCAAACAGTGAATTCAATATTCTTGGGTTCTTCCCCAGTTACCAGAATCATTCCCAGCATTGGCATTTTGTTCCCAGCTTGCACCGCCAATGTGCCATTCTACATGGTTCTCTTCCATTTCCGGTGGTAAGCAAATTCATCCATTACGTTGTCTTCAACAAGGTAATCCACGTCATCCAAGTCTGGATATGCCATTCTACCGACCCCCTCCAAACGATCGCTCGAAAATTGCCTTAGGCTGGTTCAAAGAGTTTAAATGATCTTTGAATCAAAAGTAATTCTTTTTGCCACTTAAGGGGATATCTCTACGAGTCACCTTCCCTAAGGTGTATCGTTATGGTATCATGGCAACTCAACTCCTTGCTACGTTGACAATCGTTTACCACCTTCTTAAGCGTGAAATTGTGGTCTACCTAGTGAACCTTCGTCATCTGCTTCACTCCATTCCTATGGATGTGTATCTCGTGTCTCAACTCGAGAGATGGTTCTATGTCTCATTCCGTGAGTTAATCCTGAGTTGTTCGACCTTCGATAAGATCGACCCTTCTAGAGTCTCCTTCCCTCCAGGCCATGTTGGCAGGATTTCTCAGAGCAAGACGACAAGGCAAAGATGGTGTTCAAATCAACGTTCATTTGAAGTGCAACCTGGATCGTGAAGATTGTACTAGTTTCCGCTTCCCCTTCATCCTACCCTACGCTTGAATCTCGAGACGAGATTCTTGTATAGTGGGGGTGAGTTGTCACATCCCTAGCTTCTGGTAATGCACTAGGCTAGACCTCTTGCTGCATCATGTTTAAATTCAAATGAAATTTGAATTGAGGAATATTGGAAGCCTCAAAACCCTAAATAAAAGAGGGGCAAAAACCCTAGAAATCTCATTCATTGCTCCAAAAGGCTCTTCTTAAATGTTTGATAATTTTTGGTAAGGGTTCTGGTCCCAACCAAAATATTGAACATTTTTAAGGATTTATTTTTGGGACTTTGAATTTAAATCATAGCTATTTGAATTGGACTTATATCTACTGTTAAATAAATATAGGTCCAATAATTCTGAAATATTTTTGTGGAGCATTGTTTTAATTCTTTTAGCTCCTAAAAATATTGTCAGAAGCAAAATAAATTGAATTGGTTTCAAAACCAAATTCAAACAAACCTGCAAAATAGAAAACAGAGTTAAAACAAAACAGAGAGAAAAAAAAAGAAAGAGTAAAGCCTACCTGGCCTCACCCGCGCAGCCCACCAGCCGGCCCAGCTCCCCCCCCTGGCCGGCCCAGCCCACCCGCGCCTTCCCTGTCGTCTTCCTCCTCGGACAGAAGGACGAGGGCGTGTGCCCGACGCTCGCCGGCACGCGCGCGCGCCACCTCCCCCCCTGCTGGCCACCTCCTGCTTCCCCGGACTCCCTCGATGCCCCGGACGAAGCCACGCAGCTGCCCCGCACCGCTCTCACTCTCCCTCGCCCTCCTCTTCTCCCCCTGCTCTCTCTTCCTCTCACCCGAGAACCACCGCCGCCGCCGACGGGCATCACCGTAGCCACTGGCCTCCCCTCGCCTCCCCGACCCGCTTCCGAGCTCCGCCACAACCCCCTCCACCTCCTCGTTGAGCTACGGACCTCCCGGACGTGCTGCAACGCCGCCACCATCGCCGTTTCCATCGCCGGCCGCCGAGGATCTTCATAGTCAATTCACCACCATCGTCGCGTCCCCGAGCCGGCTAACCACCCCTACGGCACCGCTGTGAGCTCCCACGCCTCCCCTCCCTCTTTCCCCCTTCGATTGCACCCTGTAGCCTCGATTCCACCGGAGCCGCGAGCTCGGCTCCGCCGGCGATGTCGCCGCCGTCGTTGCAGGTCACCAAACTCGCGTCCGAGCACGACCTCGAGCTCGTGGATCTCCCAGGAGCCCGCCCAGCCTCTCAGCTCGCTCGCTCGCTAAGCGTAGCCCCGTGCCCGTGCTGGCCCGAACTCCGGTCGCCGCCGCGGACCCCGTTCCGGTGAGCTCGAGCCACCTCAGCCCCTGCCGTTTGCACAAATGGATGCGGGCGACTCCCAGCTACGCGTAGCTGCCCTCCGCCGGCCATTTGGTCGCCGGAGGAGGAATTCCGACCCCCTCCGCCGTCTCGGGCTTCACCGGCGACGAGCCGCCGGCGTGTTAGCCTCGGCTGACCAGGGGTTTGACCTCCCCTAGGTCCATGACAGGTGGGCCCGGCCCCTGCTAACTTTGGTTAAGTTAATAACTACTTTAGTTAAGCCACTGACGCTGACAAGTGGGCCCCAGGGCTTAGTCAAAGCTAACCAGCCCGGGTCAACGCGGGATTAGTCCCTGTGTCACTGACGTGTGGACCCCACACGTCAGGTTTGACCCGGGGCAGCCCTGTTGACTTGCTGATGCAAGCATGACGCAGTGCTGATGTCATAACTCATTTTCTGGATTTAATTTAATTCTGAAATTTCAGAAAATGCCTAAAACTTCAATAAATCATAGAAAATTAACCGTAACTCCAAATTAAATAAATTATATATGAAAAATTATCAGAAAAATTCAAGGAATCCATCTGTACCATTTTCATGCATGTTAGAACAACTTATCACTACTGTTTAGGACAAATGAAGTGAATGACATTTAAATAACCCCATATGGAGTTTGAATTTGAATCTTGGATTCAAACCAACTTCATTTAATCTGGTTTTAGGTGCATTAACCCAAAACACATTCATATTGCCATGTCATAGCATGCATCATATTGCGCATTGCATTGATTGTGTTACCTTCTGTATTTGCCGGTATTTGTCCCCTCTCGATAGACGTGATACCGATGATGCGATCGTTGACACTGATGAAGACTCAATGTTATCTTCAGAAGTGCCAGGCAAGCAAAACCCCCTTGTTCATTCCGATACAATCCTACTCTCTCGCTCCTGCTCTCTTTTACTGCATTAGGACAACACCGATTCATCTGTTACTTGCTGCGGTAGTTGAACCCCTTTATCCTCTGCATGACCTGTCATTCCACAGTAAATAGATGAAACCCACTAGCATGAGTAGGAGTTGTTTGAGCCTTGTTGTGCCTACTCATTCATGCTTGTTTGTCATGCCTGCTACTGCTTAGAGTTGAGTCGGGTCTGAATCATCGGGGATGAATCAGAGGTGTGTGAACATGTCCTACGGTGTGTGAGCTAAGCGTGTGAACACGATTTGGTAAAGGTAGCGGTGAGAGGCCATGTAGGAGTACATGGTGGGTTGTCTCATTGAAGCCGTCCTTAGGAACTGAGTTCTGTGTTTGTGATCCATGATTCAGTTACTACCATGCATTGGGCCCTGAAATATGACCCCGCTCGACTTCTTATTCACCCTAGTCCTCTGTCCAGGAGTTGCAAGTAGTTTCTGGTGTTTGTAGCTTACTGGAGGCCGTGGACAGCGCTGACCGTAGGGGTGGGCTGTGATGCGGTAGGTACGTGGCACGGTGTACCGGATGCCCGTTTGGTATCTCGGGAACCCTGTTCACATCGTTTGGGGCTGTGAGCGAAACTCCGGCCGGATCTCCTCATGGATGGAACCCGAATAGGCGATAAACCTGGACTAGAGACTTGAGTGTTTAGGTAGGTCGTGGTCTACACCCACGTCGGCTTTCGCTTGAAGTCTGCCGAGCACATGACGTGTGCAGACGCTAAGTGGTGGAAACATGTATGAAGGAGTACACCCCTGCAGGGTTAACATCATCTATTCGAATAGCCGTGTCCACGGAAAAGGACTTCTGGGTTGCTTATATCAGCTCATAGACAAGTGAAAGTGGATACTCTAAAATACGCAAGATAAGCGTGAGTGCTATGGATGGCGTTCTCGTAGGGAGACGGGAGCAGATCCATAGTGGTGTATTGATATGGTGAATATGTGGACTCGTGTGCGCCACCTCAAAAGAGTCGCTTGCAGTCGTAGTTCAGGATAGCCACCGAGTCAAAGCTGGCTTGCTGCAGTCAAACTCCACCATCCTCTTTGTTGATAATGATGCATATGTAGTTAGTTCTGATGTAAGTCTTGCTGGGTACATTTGTACTCACGTTTGCCTATTTTATGTTTTTGCAGAGAGACTTCAGTCTCACTAGTAGTTCCGCGTGGTCTTCGACGTTTAGCTTGATACCTCAGCTACGATCTTGTGCCCTCGGCAGGATCTGATAGATAGTCAGGCTTCTCAGCCTTTTTCATTTATAGATGTCTGTACTCAGACATGATAGCTTCCGCGTGTGCTTTGATTTGTATGCTCTGATTGTTGGGTCATGAGACCCATGTTTGTAATATCTAGCTCCTCGGAGCCTATTGATTAAAATACTTGAGTTGTAGAGTCATGTTGTGATGCCATGTTGAATTTGCACATATCGAGCATATTGTGTGTATGTTATTGAAATGCTTGGTATGTGTGGGATCTGACCATCTAGTTGTTTATCTTTAGTAGCCTCTCTTACCGGGAAATGTCTCCTAGTGTTCCACTGAGCCATGGTAGCTTGCTACTGCTCCGGAACACTTAGGCTGGCCGGCATGTGTCCTTCCTCGTTCCTGTGTCTGTCCCTTCGGGGAAATGTCACGCGATGAATACCGGAGTCCTGCTAGCCTGCTACAGCCCGGTTCACCGGAGTCCTGCTAGCCCAGTGCTACAGCCTGGATTCACTCGCTGATGACCGACACGTTCGATGCTGGGTCATGGATGCCTGTCCCTGTAAGTTTGTGCCACTTTGGGTTTACGACTAGCCATGTCAGCCCGGGCTCCTTATCATATGGATGCTAGCGACACTGTCATATACGTGTGCCAAAAGGCGCAAACGGTCCCGGGCAAAGGTAAGGCGACACCCGTGGAAATACCGTGCGTGAGGCCGCAAAGTGATATGAGGTGTTACATGCTAGATCGATGTGGCATTGAGTCGGGGTCCTGACACTGCCGGATCCTTTCCTGGCCACGGACTCCAAACCGCCTGCGCCGGTGACTATCAAATCCGACTGGGCGCTAATCATGGAGTTCACCTCCATAGATATCTTTCAGCACTCGTCCTTCGGCGACATACTGAATTCATTAAAGTCTCTCTCCTTGTCAGGAGAGTCCTGGCCGAACTATGTCCGGCAGTATTGGTATGCGGATGACGAAGAAATTCACCGCCCACCCACCACCCACTTAGTAGCCACTGTCGATGACCTAACCGACATGCTCGACTTCAACTCCGAAGACATCGACGGTATGGACGATGATGCAGGAGACGAACAGGAACCACTTCCCACAGGGCACTAGACGCCCTCGTCATCACATGACGTATACATGGTGGACAAACCGAAAGAAAACGACGACGAGGAACGGAAGGACGCATCGAAGGGTTGTCCCCTCGAGAAGCAGTCAAAGCGGCGGCGTAAGCGCCGCTCCAAATCCCGCCTCGGCAGAAACAACAATCATATAGATCCAGCGTTAGAGCAGGGTGAACCATCGCCGGACAACGGCAACACGGAGAATCAAACCGAACAACCCGACTCTGTCAAAGATAATAGTTCAGACGACATCACACCGGACAGGCACCCGGAGCAACAGAATGCCCATCAAAGGCTTGTTGCCACCGCGAGGAGTCTAAAAAAGCAGAAGCAAAGGCTCAAGGCTGCGCAAGACACACTCAGAATCAGATGGAGTAAAGTACTCAACACAGTAGCGAAGTACGGTGGTAATCGCCCCACCAAGAGCTACCCGAAGCGGAAGTTGCTACCCGAATTTGATGAGGAGACCTTAGATCCCCCGCAACCAAAAATTAAAACGGCCATCTGGCCAGATAGATGACCTCACGGCCAACATAGAGCGGCAAACCACGCCGCACATAAGCCAACACGCGATCCACGCGAGGGCTCGCATCAAAAGGATGGCGCACCCAGATCCACCTATGGACCACGCAAGCGCGCTACAGCATACGATGCAACACAACAAACATCCAAACAACGCGGTACACCTAGATACAGGGGTGCCGCACACCCCCTATGTTTCACCGACGAGGTGCTAGACCATGAATTTCCAGAGGGATTCAAACCCGTAAACATAGAGGCATACGACGGAACAACAGACCCTGGGTCTGGATTGAGGACTATATCCTCCATATCCATATGGCTCGAGGAGATGATCTCCACGCCATTAAGTATTTACCCCTCAAACTCAAAGGGCCAGCTCGGCACTGGCTTAAAAGCCTCCCCGAAGGCTCCATTGGAAGCTGGGAAGAGCTCGAAGACGCTTTTCGGGCAAATTTTCAAGGGACGGATGCGGACGATTTAAGTCATATAACTCAACAGCCCGGAGAGTCAGCCCGAAAGCTTTGGAACAGGTTTCTTACTAAAAAGAACCAAATAGTCGACTGTCCGGACGCCGAAGCCTTGGCAACCTTTAAACACAGCGTCGGAGACGAATGGCTTGCCAGACACCTCGGCCAAGAAAAGCCGAGAACAATGGCAGCATTAACAAGCCTCATGACCCTCTTTTGCGCGGGCGAGGACAGCTGGCTAGCCTGATGCAGCACCAGCGACCCAAGTACATCCGAAGTTAGAGATGGAAACGGGAAATCACGACGCAGCAAAAATAATAAGCGTCGGAATAAAGAAGACAACCCGAAGAGCACGACGGTAAATGCCAGATTCAGAAGCTCTCAGCCAGGTCATCAAAAACCACCCTCTAAAGGCGCCAGAGATGAACTGTCCAGTCTAAACAAAATTCTGGACCAAATATGTCAGATCCATAGCACCCCCGATAAACCTGCAAATCATACCCACAGAGAATGTTGAGTCTTCAAGCAGTCCGGCAAGCTCAACGCCGAACACAAGGGGCAGGATACACCAAGCGAAGACGAGGATGAGCCTCGCAAGCAAAGCACTGGGGAACAGAAGAAATTTCCACCAGAAGTCAAAACAGTAAACGTGTTACACGTGATAAAGGGGAGAAACAAAGTGGCACTTCCAGATAAATATGCCCAAGGGCTTACCACCGCTTAGTTCTGCCACTGGCCGTCTCAACCGATCACCTTCGATCATCAGGATTACTCGGCAAGTATCCGGCGCGCAGGATGGGCTGCCTTGGTATTAGATCCAATAATTGACGGATACCACTTCACACGAGTCCTGATGGACGGTGGTAGCATTCTAAACCTGATATATCAGGACACAATCCGCAAAATGGGGATATACCCAACAAAAATTTGCCACAACAATACTACATTTAAAGGAGTAACGCCAGGCCCAGGGGCTCATTGCACGGGCTCCCGGCTACTAGAGGTTATATTTGGCTTCCCCGATAACTTCCGTAGCGAAAATTTAACCTTCCACATTGCTCCGTTCCAAAGTGGCTATCAAGCACTATTTGGACGCGAAGCTTTCGCTCGCTTTAATGCAATACCACATTACGCTTCCCTCGCGCTTAAGATGTCCGGCCCACATGGCATCATCGCAGTAAATGGAAATATTAAGCGATCCCTGTGCGCCGAAGAGAGTGCGGCTACCTTGGCAGCCGCACACTAAAACGGCCTCACCAACTAAAGCACTCGATAGGTCGTCAAGACTACGGACACGGTTAGGCGAGTCTGACGCAGCTATATGTACTTCATACATGTTTGATGGCCAGACCCCTATTACAAATACAAGGGGCTCAACGCGCGCAGACAAGTGGCAATTTTTACTCATCTTGAATTGTACATGGTTCCTTTAAACCTATCTTTTTGCACGACAACTTTTCACCTAAGTTCCTCTCTTTTACAAATGACCATCATGCTACACCCGTCCAGGATACGGCACAATGGAGACACAGGCGCAGACATGCAGCAGGGAACCGTTCTAAGGATTCTTTTTAGATTAAGACCCTGCGTCAACCTTTTTTACTATCTCTTGTTGATACACATCCCTCGGATTCTCAGTACCATTGAGAAGGATGCTGACGTCTTGGCATGTGGCCATGTCAGAACAGTGCACGTACCTGGACACCAGGGGCTTCTTACAGAGGGCACTGTTTAGGCCCGATTTACACCATAAAGACCGAATACCTTAGGGAGTGTTCGGCGTCGCGAGTTTGGCCTTATATGCATCAGCTCCGAATCATGTCTTTAGTCAAATGTTGGGTTTGCCCGGCTCCTGTATTTTGTTGCCTTACGTTCCGCTCTATCCCGACCAATATGGTCACAAAGTCCCATGAATGTTGTACTCCTGTGGCGCCCTATCCCGACCAACTGGCCCAAATATTGGAACGGAGCCCTAGGTCCGACCGAGATTGTAAAATCACTGGTGTAGTACTACTAGGGTATTCAAATTTGGATCGAGGTCATGCAGCCAATCCCCATTCCATTCCCGTCGCGCTTTCCCCTGCCACCGCTCTGACCTCTCCTCACACTCACACCGTCGGCCGGCTCTCTGACGGTCTGACCTCTCCTTCCACGCCATGCACATCCTCATCGACCACATCCTCCGGCATCCGCTGCCTCCCTGCTCCACCGGCGTCCTCCCTCTCCCTGGAGATTTCGAGTCCGCCACCTCCTCCAGTGCCGGCGCGTCAACATCAGCACCCTCCCCAAAGTCATCCAACGCCAGATCGTCTCCAAGCTCACCATGAAGGAGGCCGGTCGCACCACCGTCATGTCATATAGCTGGAGATACATCTGGCCATCCTCCACCCCGCTCGACCTCGACGCCAACAGCCTGATCCCCGGTCTCTTCGGTCATCGGCTTGCCCTTTCCGATCCGTCTACCTCAACAGCAAGGGTCATCTGACAAAAGACGTCAAAGCTCAGGGAGTGGATCAGGGCGCTTGCTAGCAAACGCGTGCAGGATCTGGTACTGGTCCCTTGGCTTCATCACTCTTACTGAAGAGATCCTGCAGGCTGCAGTGCACCACCCTCATGCGTCTCTATGTCATCGTGTGCAACTTCCCGTACACCGGCCTGCGCCCTGCCGCCGACGTCCCGTTTCCCGAGCTGCTGGATCT